>NW_019725446.1:125987-152114 GCF_002891405.2 Cryptotermes secundus | reverse complement strand
ACAAACGGCAGTCGCTCGGTCGGTATAGTTCGCTTGCGGACTAAAGCCACGGAGTTTGTTCTGTTTTGGTGGCACGGATGTGGTTGCCTCTTTGAGCATAACTTATCATATCACGGATGATGTTTTGAAATGGCCGTTCTAAGGTCGTTTTCCAGGTTCATTGTAGAATGATACTGTGTTTTGAATGCAGCCACTGCTGAAAATCCAGTCTCACACAGATAGGATGTTCAAAGCTTTCCTGCTGATGTAGGGGAACTCCCTTCCAGTGCTCAGCCAACATTCTGTGTGCGCCTTCCTAGGAAACTGAACTTCACATGTAATCAAGAAAGCAGTCTTCTGGGATTTGACACCGTGTATATGTGGTGTTAACCGACGTTTCGGAGGAAGCTGCAGACTGCTTTTACTGGTTCTCACGGTCTGTTCGCTTGCGGATTCCTTATATTTTTTCTTCTACCCTGAAGATGGAGGCGATACGTTCCTCCGAAACGTCGGTTAACACCACATATACACGGTGCCAAATCCCAGAAGACTGCTTTCTTCATAGTCACCGCCGTGAAAGCCTCAAATCTTTCACATGTAATGTCAATATATACTTCTCTCGTCCTTCTTCTTCAAGTTAAAATTCTTAACTTGATGGCGAATCAGCATAGAATGGAACAGTGATCCATTTGTAGTTATCACTTACTGCAGATTACCCATGTGATTTTTGATACACTGATTAATTCTATTGTCACTCGTTTCCTCGCAGTTTTCTACTACAGAATTCTTCAGACGAGTAAACACGGCCAAACTTTTTCCTTCTATTTTTCTGACCCACAAGCTCAATTTCCCAATGAATGCCTTCACTTTCTCAATTATCACAATTATGTCAGTATCATTCTCTTGCATACTTGTGTTCAGTTTACTGAACTTCGCAAAAATATCACTAAATACGCTAACTTAGAAACAAAATGAACATTGAGAAAATGTTCAACATATACTAGATTTTTCTCTTGTGAGAACATTGCTTTTACGTGACACCCAACGAGAGTTACAGTAAAACAGGGGCGACTGACACTCTGTCCCAATTTGCTGTCATAATTCTACTGAAAGTCTGCTTTTCAGTGGACGAGTCTTTATGAAGTTTACAGCTTTGATCACTGTATGCATTATTTCTCTAAGTTCTGGGCAAAATTCCCTCGCAGCCAACGATTCAGGATGCGTCCACGTGACTTCTGGTGCTGACCGTTTAACTAAGGCCTGCAGTCCCTTTCTATTTCCCTCTATTTCTCCAGCTACATCGGTGCATACTCCAACACAGTCTGACAGTCATCAACAATTTTGAAGAGTTATTTTGCTGATGCTCTTCTTTTTATAGATTTGCAGAAAATGTGTCTCCATTAACTGTTGCACCTTCAACATATCGCACGTAAGCTATGAAGTGACCATTACCACTGCATCAACCTGTATTGAAAAACGTTTACGTCTCAATTTCTCAGTAAGCTGCTCTTTTAGGCTTCTGCTGCATGAGCAGGCAGTCGAGAGACCGTGCTGAGTACATTTTCCACTGAACTTTGTTCGTACGCGTGTCTATCGCAGCAGGAAGTATCATTGTTTCAGTGATCGTGTGCTGCTTCTTGCTCTGTGTGACACGTGACAGTATCCTAAGAGGGCGTTGGATCACACAGTAATAATATTAACAAAACTCTTCCCATGGATGTGATTTTCATCAAGTTTCTATGGAAGTGTTCTTTGGGTTTGTTTCTTATTTCAGAATGTTTCGTTTCTAGGTGCCGCTTCAGTTTATTTGGTTTCATACTGTCAGCTTCTGAGATACTGAGACGCAGTTCTTCGCTGTTATAATAACATTCGTGACACCGAAAGATAAATACGATTCGTCGTACTTACACGAATTCGGTTTCGGTATAAACTCTGACTACAATTCTCTGTAGGTCCTTCGTCTGCTTTTCTTCTTATACTCGTTAAAAATCTATGCGTTATTGTGTGGTTCAGAAAGCACCGCTTGTTAGTACCTAATACTGGGCTGAAACAATTACAATTTGTAAATATTACACAATATATGTTCTACCTCCGTACACTTACTTACTTACTTACTTACTTTATTTACCCATGGCGCTGTGCCCTTCTTGAGAAGCCGCCAATTGTGCAGCGACTCAAGAACTTCCCAGCATTTTATGGAATCTGAAGGTTCATTACCGTGTTCACAAGAGCCCTCCACTGGTTCCTATCCGGATCCAGATCAATCCAATTCATATCATCCCATCCTTTCTCTCTAAGATACATTTTAATACTGTCCACCCACCTACGCCTTGGTCTTCCCTGTGGTCTCTTTTTTCTGGCTTCCCCACCAATATCCTATACGCATTCCTCTTCTCTCCCATTTTTGCTACATGCCCTGCCTATCTCATCCTCCCTGACTCGATCATTCTAATTACACTTTGAGAAGAGTACCAGTTATGAAGCTCCTCATTATGCAGTTTTCTCCAACCTCATGTCACTTCATCTCTCTTCGGTCCAAATATTCTCCTCAACACCCTGTTCTCGAACACCCCCAGTCTATGTTTCCCCCTTAATGTCAGAGATCAAGTTTCACACCCATACAGAACCACAGGCAAAATTATAGTTTTGTATGTTCTAATTGTTATGATTTTGGACAGCAGACGAGAACACAAAAGCTTCTGGACTGAATGGTGGCGAGCATTACACGAGTTCAATCTCCTCTCAATTTCCTCCTGAATCAGATTTTGATTTGTTATCGTCGTTCCCAGATATCAGAACTGTGCCACATTTTCAAAGCATCTGTTACCAATCTTTATGTCATGATTACACTGTGGAACCAAAATGATTACGTGATAACATATCATACGTATCACCGAAGTATTTCTACGTCTTATCACATAGAAGTCTATCAGTGAGGGATATCTATAAGTAATATCTTTACTTAGTAATTTACACTAAGAATTAATAAGATTGTTTGACAAGGTTTGTGAAAACAGTTGTACTGCTCGGGTTCCAGTTTTCCGACTACAAATTTTCAAGTTGGGGGTGGGTTTAGAAGGTTTCTCACACCCCTTAACAACAGTGGAGTGAGTAGGTTTAACCGTAAATTTGCTCGCATTCCTCACATAGCCACAAAGCCGAGTCCCTAACAATGCGTAGACTCACTCGTATATTGTTTGCTTCCTGAAACCGCCAAAGCGATACCAGTTTGAATTCTGTAGCACTGTATGACAACTGCCTCAACCAAGCGAAGGATTTTAAAAATATTTATCCATATTTCGTTTATGTATAGGCAGAAATCCATATAGATGGGCCGTTAGTACCTGATCCTAGCCCTTTTGAGGTTGAAACTGCTATTGCAAAATTGAAACGGTATAAATCGCCAGGTAGTGATCAAATTCCGGCAGAACTTATTCAAGCAGGAGGCGAAATATTACGTTCTAAGATCCACAATGTAATTACTTCTATTTGGCATAAGGAAAAATTGCCTGATCTGTGGAAGGAGTCTATTATTGTACCAGTTCACAAGAAGGGCGATAAAACTGACTGTAGTAATTATCGGGGGATATCACTGCTATAAACTTCATATAAAATTTTGTCCAATATTCTTCTTTCAAGAGTAAGTCCATATATAGATGAAATTATCAGGGATCATCTATGTGGGTTTCGACGTAACAGGTCAGATCTTTTGCATTCGTCAGATATTGGAGAAAAAATGGGAGTACACTGAGCCAGTACATCAGCTATTCATAGACTTCAAGAAAGCCTATGATTCAGTTAGGAGGGAAGTATTGTACAATATTCTAATAGAGTTTTGGATACCCATCAAACTAGTTAGGTTGATTAAAATGTGTTTAAACGAAACGTATAGTAGAGGCCGTGTAGATAAACATTTATCTTATAAATTTCCTATCATGGTCTAAGACAAGGAGTTGCTTTATCGCCACTCCTTTTCAACTTTGCTTTACAATTCGCCATTAGGAAGGTCCAGGGAAACCAGGTGGGACTGAAATTAGACGGGACACATCAGCTGTTGGTCTATGCAGCTGATATGAATCTACTGGGTGATAATGTAGATACCATAGAGAAAAACACACAGACTTTAACTGACGCAAGTAAAGAGGTTGGTCTAGAAGTAAACACAGAGAAAACTAAGTACATGTTACTGTCTCGTCACCAAAATGCAGGGCAAAATCATGACATAAAATGGGAAACAGATGTTTTGAAAATGTGGCACAGTTCAGATATTTGGGAACAACGATAACAGATCGAAACCTGATTCAGGAGCAAATTAAGAGGCGACTGAACTCGGGTAATGCTTGCTACCATTCAGTACAGAACCTTTTGTCTTCCCGTCTGCTGTCCAAAAACATAAAACTTGGAATATACCAAACTATAATTTTGCCTGTTGATCCTGTATGGCTGTGAAAGTTGGTCTCTGACATTGAGGGAGAACATAGACTGAGGATGTTTGAGAACAGGGTGTTGAGGAGAATATTTGGACAGAAGGGAGATGAAGTGACAGGAGGTTGGAGAAAACTGCATAATGAGGAGCTTCATAACTTGTACTCTTCTCCAAGTGTAATTAGAATGATTAAGTCAAGGAGGATGAGGTGGGCAAGTCATGTAGCACGAATGGGGGAGACGAAGAATGCATATAGGATTTTGGTGGGAAAGCCAGAAGGAAAGAGACCACAGGGAAGACCAAGGCGTAGGTGGGTAGACAATAGTAGAATGGATCTTAGAGAGATAGGATGGAATGGTATGGATTGGATAGATCTGGCTCAGGATAGGGTCCAGTGGAGGGCTCTTGTGAATAGGGTAATGAACCTTCGGGTTCCTTAAAATGCTGGGAAATTCTTGAGTAGCTGCAGAATTGGCGGCTCCTCCAGAAGGGCTCAGTTCCCTGAGTAAGTTAGTAAGTAAGTATACATATACATATATATGTATGTATATACCGAGCACAGTGGCCGCGCTGTCTAAACATGAACCGTCATCGCCTGCTCAAACGCTGGGATCGTGGGTTCGAATCCCACTCAAGGTATGGTTGTCTGTGTGCATCTATTATCTGTTTGAGTTCTGTGTGTAGGTCGCGGCCTTGCGACGGGCTGATCTCCCGTCCAAGGAGTCCTACCGNAAGTTGTGCGGTCATTCAACATTCCTCGATCCACGGTGTCACGTGTGTACCGGGAATACCTTGTGGAAGGCATTTCCACCCACCGTGGACAGCGCAGTGGCCGACCACGGGTGCTTAATGATCGTGACCAGCGGCGTCTAGCTAGAATTGTCCGTGGTAACAGACAAGCGCCACTGGCTGAAATCACATCCACATTCAATGCAGGAGGTACCAGACGCATATCCAGCAGGTCAGTGCAGCGTTCTTTAGCTTCCATGGGATATGGGAGCAGAAGACCGACCAGAGTGCCTCTGTTAACACCACGACACAGCGCCTCACCTGGGCTTGTGACGTCGTTAATTGGACCCTGGAGGATTGGCAACATGTGGCGTGGTCCGATGAGTCACGGTACCAGTTGTTTCGGGTGGATGGTAGGGTTCGGGTGTGGCGCAGACCCCATGAGGCCATGGACCCCAGTTGTCAACAAGGCACCGTGCAGGCTGGTGGTGGTTCCGTACTGGTGTGGGGTGTGTTCACGTGGCATGAGTTTGGTCCTATCGCCCAACTAAACACGTCATTGACCGGTGACCGCTACGTTACACTGCTTGGTGATCATCTGCAGCCCTTCATGGACTTCATGTACCCCTACAACGATGGGATATTCCAGCAGGACAATGCACAGTGTCATCGGGCCGGAGTTGTTCAGAATTGGTTCGAGGAGCATTCTAGAGAGTTCCGACGAATGGTGTGGCCACCACGTTCGCCCGACATGAACCCAGTCGAGCATTTATGGGAGAGGTGGAGAGGTCCATTCGCACCCAAAATCCTGTACCTACAAATACCAGGGAGCTGTGGGCGGCTATCCAGACAGCATGGCTCAACATCTCTCCAGAGGTCTTGCCTCCACTTGTGGAATCGATGCCACGTCGAGTTGCTGCACTTCGCCAGGCTAGAGGGGGTCCTACACGATACTAGGTACCTATCCCATGACTTTTGGCACTTCAGTTTATATAAAGGTAAGATTGTCCCAGTGCTTAATTAATTTAGCACTACGCCATGAAGGCGTATGGGGGAGTGGATCCACATTTTCTTGACCTCGGCACTAGTTGGAGCTGACTGATCAGGTTCACGCCCCAGCCTCTTACCCCCGGGTAAAGTGCCCTCGGTACCCACTGGATAGGAGGTTGGGTGGACCCCAGTGTTGGCCTGGACGACTTCGAGAAGAGGAAATTCTTGAGCGTACCTGGACTCGAACTCCAGACCTTCGGTCATCCAGCCCGTAGCCAGTCACTATACCGACTACGCTATCCAAGCTCCCCTATGTACATATGTACAGTTTTTATACATACATCACGAGTCCCTCAAGGGTGCGCGCGCCGCACTTTGGGAACCTCTGGCATATACTGAAAGAAACAGCGGTGAACAAAATATTTTAGTATAAACTAGAAAAATGCAGGCATTAAAAGGAGAAATGAAACAGCATGATTGTAGAGAAGGTTCGGATAAGGTTAATTACCCTAAAACGGGAGCGAAGAAGGAAACACAGGCGGTGAATGGAAGGAGACGGACGAACTATCCAAGAATGTAAACTACATATACAAGTACATGTCTGGCTGGAATTACATATAACAGAAGGTACATAAGTGCGCTTGGCTTTTCAACAGTAGGATTTTAATTGATGCGTTACCAGAGTACGGTACCAGAAGCCAATTATGAGTAAAAAGCTAAAGTTGTCCCTGTGCTCAACTAATTAAGCACTACGTTATTAAGGCGTATGGGGAGTGGATATATAGCTCCACATTTTCTTGACCTCGGCACTAGTTGGAGGTGAGTGGTCAGAGCTATTCAGCAACGTAAATTGTGTGTCAGTGGAGGGGGAGTGAGTGAGAGTGAGGGCCAGAAGTTTCATTCCATCAGTGGAGGGGGAGTGAGTGAGAGTGAGGGCCGGAAGTTTCATTCCATTAGTGGAGGGGAGTGAGTCAGAGTGAGGGCCAGAAGTTTCATTCCATCAATGGAGGGGAGTGAGTGAGAGTGAGGGGCAGTAGTTTCATTCCATCAGTGGAGGGAGTGAGTGAGAGTGAGGGCCAGTAGTTTCATTCCATCAGTGGAGAGGAGTGAGTAAGAGTGAGGGGCAGTAGTTTCATTCCATCAGTGGAGAGGAGTGAGTGAGAGTGAGGGGCAGTAGTTTCATTCCATCAGTGGAGGGGGAGTGAGTGAGAGTGAGTTGAGAGTGAAGGGCAGTAGTTTCATTCCATCAGTGGAGGGGGAGTGACCAATAGTAATCACACCTCTCCTCTCGTCGAAGAGGATGCCCCATTCAAAAATGCGTAAAATCTGTCAAGAACAAAAGTATGGTCATGGATTCCGGAGGGGCCAGAAACCAAGAATGACTGTGCTGGCGAGGATCAGCTGCAATTTACTAGACTTTACTGGACAATATGAAGTGTAAGTTGCCATAGAAATACACTAATAGACGTAAATATTTCTTGTTTTTACAGTTATGAAGTATATATACCCACGGTAATATAGCAAGAGATGATAACTATTAATGACCTTTTAATTACAAACATAAGCTAACTACCTGAAGCACTACAACAATATAAATTGTACATGGGAAGGTAGTTACAGAATATATACTCACATTAGTTGCTTTTCATAGAAATGTACTAGGTCTTATAGAAATAGTATTTGTCACTTCTGAACGATTTAAAATACGTTTTCCCCTAATAAACTAAGTAACTAACTCCAAGGAGCTGACTCTTTCCTTAGAAGCTAGTAGTTGCTTATCCATTGAAGAAATTCCCAGTCATTTATGGAACTCGAGTGTTCATTACCATGTGCAAAAAGGCTACCATTTCTCCCGTTCCTGAGGCAGTGAACTCCAATTCCACGTCTTTAAGACACATTTTAATTGTGTTCTCCCATCTACGCATAGTTCTTCCCACTGATCTGCTTCCTTGAGATTTTCCTAAGGAAACTTTTACGCTACTGTTTCCAGTGAATCTATGGTACAGGTCTCAAACCGCGCCTGAGGCTCACACAGCCTCCGATCCAGTGCCGACTTATGACAGTTTCCTGGGTTAAACCGACCGGGGCAAGAAGCAAACTGATTACTTCGTTAGATAGTGGACAGTTAAGAATGTGTACAGCTATGCCTCATTGTTCCTCTATTTCCTTCATTATTTAAACACAGGGACACATTTGCCTTTCTATTGTAATGCACCAACAGAGTTCATATTAAAAAGTAAAGCTATCCCTGTACCAGGCCGTGAAGGCCCATAGAGTTGTGAGACGTTGAGGGTCCCACATTATCTAGACAATCGGCTCAAAGATGGCGGTAAGGTTGTCAGCCTTACGCGCCGGCCGCGCTTTAATCCCCAGGAAAATTATTTAATTAACTCCTGTTAGAGGCTGAGTAAACCCCAGGGCTAAGTGCGGCTGGAAGGATTAGGTCAATTGAAAAAAATCCAAGGACCTCATCGGGACTTGAACCTGTGACCTTCCGGCTTGTAGTATAGCCCCTCAACCAACTACGCTACCGCGTGCCCCGAGTTCATATTATTAAAAATTACTTTTTACATCACTTTTTACTTATACTGACAGAATGACGTTTTTTTAAATAAAGACTAACATTCGGAGAGTTAATGTTGAACTTTTCGTCACAAAATCTCTCTGTTCCGACGCGAATTTTGTCAAAAATAAGAAAAGAAAGAAACACTTATGAGTGTCATCCAAGATAATTCGGAACCTATCCACAACTCCTCCCTCCCTAAAGACAGCCTGAGTAGATCTTGAGTTGTTTACATAAATAAAATTCTTATAATGGACAAGACAAGACATTCGCTGTAAAGTAAAGGGCACTTCAAACTGTCCGTTACACTGCCTGTCAGACTCTTTGTTCAGGCAAACATTTACCCCAAGTCCCATTTTCTTATCGAACGAGCCAAAATTGTATAGGCCTGTGTATAAAAATAACCGATCAAATAACTGTTTCCAGATATGGGAACATTTTAATGTGAACCTACCGTTTATTAGCGAGTATTAGCGACATGCAGCACATGCGCGTATGTTTACACATAGCACTCATCTGTATCTTGGGGTACGCGGTAGCGTGGTGGTTAAGGTACTATGCTACAAGCCGGAAGGTCGCGGGTTCAAGTCCCGATGAGGTCATTGCGTTTCTCAGTTCACTTAATCCTTCCAGCCACACTATGGCCCTGGGGTCGACTCAGTCTCTAACAGAAATGAGTACCAGGAATCTTCCTGAGAGTAAAGCGCGGCCGGCGGGTAAGGCTGACAACCTCATCGCCATCTGTGAGTCGATTGTCTACAACATGTGGGGGGCCTTGAAGTCTCACAACCCTATGGGACTTCACTGCCTGTTACAGGAAAGCTTTACCTTTTATTCCTGGTAACTGTGTTTGTAACAGGTCACACCATATATTTATTGATATAACGAGGCTGTTGACTCAAGTTATGTACCGTCGGATGGTATGTGATCAGTGAGTCATGAATTGAGAAGAAGGGAAACGATCGTAAATTAATTTGAAGTACTATCCTAGCACGGCCCTCCGAAAGTCAGTAACTATGTACCAGATTACACGGGGTCTTATCCCAGAGGACAGAAACCTTTTCTGGAAAAATTATGGGTAGTTTGTTTCTTTAGATGAAAAATAGGACAGACACGACTTCCGCTTTGTGAATTGATTTCGTATTTCTAACAAAGAATGCATTAAATTTCGGATACATAAACATCTCTTCTGCTGGATTCGAACCTCGCGATCCCAGCAAATGGCCTTTAGGCCGCGCGACAACTGGAGTCCTGTTTATGAAGACTGTACAGTGACCGTACAACTTAAAGCAACATAGCTCGACATCTGTCTGTGCAGGAATGCTTGTCTGCTGAATAAATCAATCACAAGGGAAATGCCGTACCTTATCACGCCACACTGCAGTTAGCATGTGCCTTCGCGTCGGGCTCAGCCCCTCTCTGTACTGTATCGTGTCCAGAACATCTCTCGGGGTACGTTATAATGAGACAGTGTCGTAAGTACTACACGGGTATCTACATGGAGGCACTGCGGAAGACCACGAGAAACCTCGATATGGCCGAGATTATAAACAAATACCTCCTGCATACTAGGAGCCGGGATAGCTCAGTCGGTATAGCGACTGGCTACGGGCTGGACGACGGAGAGGTCGGAGTTCGAGTCCCGGTAGGGTGAAGAATTTTCTGTTCTTCACGTCGTCCAAACTGACTCTGGAGCTCACCCAGCCTCCTATCCAATGGCTACAGGAGGCTTCTTCTCTGGGTATAAAGCGGCCAGGGCGTGAAGCTGACCACTCACCTCCAGCTAGTACAGAGGTCAAGAAAACATGGACCTATACTTACACCTGATCCTCCATGCTTCTTCAAGGCGGTATAAAGCGGCCAGGGCGTGAAGCTGACCACTCACCTCCAGCTAGTGCAGAGGTCAAGAAAACATGGACCTATACTTACACCTCGGTAATTAGTGAAACACAGGGACCTTGTTTTAACATTTTATTTACTCGAGCAAACCCCGGCGAGAATTCAGCGGAATTCTTACGTGTTAGTCACCCTTACGTACGGCTGATTTCCGTTTGTCTCTCACGCATTGCTTTCCAGTCTTACATCTTCATCTTTATTGGCGCTACAACCCTCTGCGCGTCTTTGCCCCCTCCATGGTCCACCACCATAGGCTCTGGAACTTTCTAAACAGTAATTTTTCCGGGGTGGGATTTAACCCCTACGCCCAACCCCCAACCTGGAGATCTAGGGACCACACTTCCGGCCCTACATGATATTGAAGGATGTGTCGAGGCTGACGTTTAACTTTATCTCCTACGAATAACACGCATAATTCTTCAGCCGTAAACGGTCTCTTTCATATAGGGTGATATAATATAAGTACCAGCATCAAAATACAGGATGATTCTAAAATATTGTCAGTTTTTGCTTTTATAGACCACGGAAACCCCGACAGTAATTTAGAATCACTCTGTAGTATCAGTATTCACAGAATAGACACGATACACTGAAACGAAAGCCTGCTCGCTACTTCGTGACCTACTATATAACGTACATTCCTAAAGCACCCTAATGCTCAGCAGTTCTTCGCTATGGTATCCAGAAAGTGCGTAATGACAATGCTAATTGTCATTAGAGTAATGAATAAGAAAATAGGCCCTTCTTCCTTTCAAGACTCTGTTTCCTAGAATGTACCACCGTTCTTACAGTTAGAATTTCCTGTTCTTGTCCGTGAAGTCTGCTGTGGACAGTCGAGCGCCCTCCTTGTCGCAGTTTAGCGTTCACTTGTTTTCGCTAATGGCAAGGCTGTGGCCCATCCCAATAATACTGTGTTGCTATAGCAACATTGCTACCTCGTTAGCGGCGCAAAGCCTTCAGCTTGCGGTGTTACGGCGGCCTGTGAGTACACAGGTACTCCTTGCGGCCCTAGAGGCCTTTCCTCGACTTCCTTCGCGGTTTTACTCCCTCATTCGGAGACAACTTCAAAGCAAGGCAGACATTTCTGGTGCTTCTGGAGATCTAACATCGTGACTCATGATTCATTTTTTTTCACCCTATCTTCAAAATTTACATTTTTCTTTCCTGTCTTCCTGCACAACGCTACAAGCCAGAAATTCGCGGGTTTGATTCCCAATGAGGCCATTGAATTTTTCAATTGATCTAATCCTTCCAGCCATACCGTGGCTAAACCTCCAACAGAAATGAGTTCCAGGAACCTTCCTGGGGGTAAAGGGCCTTCGGTGCCTAAGGCCGACAACTTCACCGCCATCTGTGAGCCGATTGTGTAGAGTAAATGCGGGAGCCTCGACGTCTCACAACCCTATGTACCTCTATGGTCTGTTACAGGGGTAATTTTTTTATTTTTAATTCGCTTAGTGGGGCGTTGAGTCCAACTGGGTCCACTCACCACTGCGGCCACTGATTGGCCTATTGTAGCCTGCCCCGGGCGATTATGATGATGGACAATTTGGTGGAATGAAGATTGTCAGGGGAAACCGAAGTACCCGGAGAAAACCCGCCCCAGCGCCACTTTGTCCACCACAAATCCCACTTGACCAGACCCGAGATCGAACCCGGCCGCCGCGGTGGGAAGCCAGCAACTAACCGCTTAAGCTATGGTGCGGCCAATGTTACAGGGGTAGCTTTACCTCTTTATCTCTCTTGTTCCTCTCTCTTTCTCTCTTTATATCCTGTCCTCTTTAATTTACTGTGTATTTATTAATATTATTTAGTCTGAACAGAAATTGAACTAAGGAATTGACGATTAAGAATTCATGATAACTGCAAAAGTCGTTTAGTGTTACTTGGTACGTTATGCCTGTTTCTTAGTGACATTAGAACTGCTTGTAGCTCCAGTCAAGACACTGCACTTATCTGACCCGTAGCAGTTGAGCGATTGTCACACTTGTTACGCATTCAGGAGACTCTTGGTTCGATTCTATGACACTAAGAACCCCCTTACTGACTTCGGTGCATGCCTCAATTATTTTATGCAAATTGTTCGGCTAGGTTTGTACCCAAATTTCGGACTCCACACTGAAGTCTGGGGCAGTAAAGTTAGTAACCACCTACCAGATTCGACGGTGTTAGAAATGAAGAGAACACGATCTGAATTCCTTACAAGTCTGCACATTCTGGTTTCAAGCTAATAGACCTTGAGAGGAAGCAAGGAGCTTAAACATTCAAGTGTGGATTGCTTACTTTATGACATCGGTAGCTAGACTCTATGGTGTCCGATACTAAGATGATATGATGAATGGTGATTTGGAGGGAAACCATGGTGGCATAATCAATACACTATTCAGGAATTTGCCTGGATGGTCTGAGGAAAGCTGCAAAATACGTCAGTCTTGGATTACAAAAAGTTACTTCATGAAACAGGGAAAGATTTTAAGGCCACTACTGTTGCTATATTTGACATACTGTGACATGTAAACCATTGCTAGGCAGGACCACGAAATAAATTATTCGACAGCCGTTGTTAGGTGACGGCTTTAGTGAGTTAGATAACCGCTGGGGTTCTATCGTTATGAGCTCTTGCTGTGAGAAGCTGGTAGCTTAGGTCGGGGACAATCCAGGAACCTAGAGAAATAAGAACGCCCGCTATTGAAAGCCGCTACCAAGCAACGACAGTGAAGACTTGACTGTGGGCACTAGTATGTGTGTGTGTAATAGTGAACTGTAAAGTGTAGTCACGTGCTGTATCCAATGAATCCGGTAATCAACACAAAACTCGTCTATAGTCACAATCTATAAACTTGTGACAATATTAACCAGTGTGAAAACATGTGGCAAGCAAAGCAGTTCTGCTTTCCACCTGCTTCTACACTGGTTTCTTTCTCGGCTTATTCTTCGACTCTGAAGATGGAGGCAACATTTTCTTCCAAAACATCGGTTGACTTTCAACTGACCACACGGCAATATAGCCCACAAGATAGAAGTCTTCATGCCGGTCACGGTAGCCGAGCGGTCTAAGGCAAGTACTATCTTCGCTCGCTTGGAAACCGGGATCGTGGGTTCGAATGCCACTCAGGGCATGGATGTTTAGTTTGTGTGTGTGCGTTTTTCTGTGTTTGTGTACAGGTAGAGGCCTTGCGACGAGCTGATCACCAGCCCAAGGAGTCCTACCGAATGTGTAAGATCTAGAAAAACCGAAGTGAACGGAGAAGCTCATTGAGGTAGGCCTAGGCCCACTGGGGCTGTAGTGCCAAGGGGAGGGGGGAGAAGTCTTCATAACCACCGCTGTCAGAAGTCCACATACTTGTTTTTTGAACCCGAACCTGATCTCAGCCAGTGACGAGACGTTTCTTATGATTCTGGCGAAACCACGAGTGTAGCCTTAGAAAATGTGGGGTGTCTGACTGACAAACAAGTAATTACGACTGCTCCATGTTGCATGTCCTGCAGTGCGTGAAGAAAGCCAGTATGCTCCAGCATTAAATAAATATAATCCACCATAATAGGAAGGTTTATATTGGATCTAGGAATAATTCATGTCAAAACATGAAAGGCAGACGGTGACCATGAAGTCTACATATGTTGGCCTATGTATAATGTATAACATTATATTGTCTTTTCGATGGTGGTCATGGTAACGGACTTTTTCTTTTTCTCTCTCACTCATTTTGCATGAAGACTAGAAACCTCTTCCTCTAACCCCTTCCATTCGTCCCCCCCCCTCTCCTTCTTTCTTTACTCTTCTTCTGCTAAGAAAATGTTGCTGGAAATTTCTTCATCTATTCCTCCCCCCCCCCCCACCCACGCCCGTCCAACCTTCTCCTTAGACTTCACATACCCTCGCTCATCAACCCTTTTCCTACCCCCTGGAACCCCCTTGCTGTTCTGTACAGCAGGCAGTATGTACGTCTGTCTGCCCAGCCTTAGCAATCGTTAAAATCTGGCCTAAGAAGAAATGTGTGCATGAGGAAGGAGACAGAGATACGTGGCTACGAAAGGAAGAGAGAGAGATGGATGCTGAAAATTCTACAACACCAGTCCCTCTTTCTCACACACCCTCTCGGCTCACATCCTCCGTCTTACTCCTACACCCTTATATACATACCCTCTCCTTTTCTGAAAAACTATCCCTTCCCCGAGCTCCTTTATTACTTCCCCTTGCCTTGCCCAAGCTCGCATTTTAATCGATTTCATTTGCGCGCATGTGAGTGAGACTGTGGCAAAGACGGGGGTGGGGGGAGAAAATGAAAAGCTTGAATATATATAGAAGAAGGAAAGGGGGGAGAAAAAGCGAAGATGCGGCGCGAGGAGCGAACCAACATGTTTTCTTTGTTTTGTGCTTACGTCATTAAGACGGCCATATATATGTACTTATGCTTCCGCAGGGTGTGGTCCCTCACCCTACGGCGTATTTCTCTTCTTTTTATTTCACCCCCTCCACCCATTTTAACCATTCTTCCACAATAATAAAAATATAGTGATGCAGTCGTCTCGAAAGGTTTCGTTTACTAATTAATGTATTTATAATGTTGGTAGATCAAAATATTCATCCCCAATCCGTACAGTATAAAACATGATACTTATCGAAGTAACTTTTTCTTGTCGTCACCTCGGCACCCATGTGTGTAAGTTTCACTAGATGCTCACTACTGTGACGTAATGAGAGAGGGAAAGTCAGCCTTCTTCGTAGGATCGCTGCAGAGGGGCTTCATGTTCATAAAACAAGATTCTCTGTAGAACGTGCTCGGGCGAAGGCTCCATACTAAACATCCTCTCCTTGTTCGCAAGCGAGCAACACTTCCTGGAATTGCATTGTCCTATTTTTATTCGTTTTACTTTGCGTATATTAATATTTTTCTGTTTAAATATGGGACGAGTTACCAACCTAAATATGTTTATTTTCTGGTTTAAAGGCTTTCTGCCTACCGTCTCTCATTCCGTAATTTTCTGCCTTATGTGGCATTTCGTGTTATCACGGTCATGAATATTAAGGTTACTGTCTCGTGGAAAGTAACCACTGGCGTCTAGTAGATAAGTGCCGACGTTTCCGAAGAACTTGTTACTTCCTTCTTAAAGTTAAAGTATCTTATCCATTGAAAGTAGGCGCAGAACCTTCCAAGAGAATATCGGAAAATATCTACCAGACTTCATGGCGCAAAATCCCAGAACACAATCATATACAGTAAACTTAATACAGAAATAGGGCCCCGCCATAGCTCAAGCGGTTAGTCGCTGGCTTCCCACCGCGGCGGCCGGGATTCGATCCCGAGTCTGGTCAAGTGGGATTTGTGGTGGACAAAGTGGCACTGGGGCAGGTTTTCTCCGAGTACTTCGGTTTCCCCTTCCAATCTTCATTCCACCAATTGCTCCACAATCACCCTCACCTATCATCTGGGGCTGGTACAATAGGCCAGAAGTGGCCGCAGTACAAGGGACTTAGTTCCACCCCACTAGCAATAAAAAAATAATACAGAAATAACGCGTGAGTTCAATGCTTTATGTTTAGTCAGTTCATTTACCTGATTGTATTATAACAGCACAGGTTGCTTTCATCGGATTGGGCATCAACTTCTGTAGCAGCGAATTACATAGTCGCATTTCTTGCATCCTGTTATATATGTATTACTGCACGTGTATAATATTATTATACGACCGACAACACAAAAAGCTCGTGATAAATAAACCAATATTACTGTATTAACATTCGTTTATTATATATACTTGCTACACGTTTCGATCCAGCAGGATTATCATCAGGAAATTTTCATAAAGACCCGACAAGCAAGCATCAAATTTTTGTTTAGAATTGTATTTCTATTATGGATCCATATTAATGACCGTTAATAATATAAATTCCGTTACAATTCCTGTTTCATTATATTTTTTAATATTTGTCGTAAAATGCAAATCCTTATAACTAAGATAAAAGTTAGGCCTCGCCATAGCTCAAGCGGTTAGTGGCTGGCTTCCCACCACCGCGGCCCGGGTTCGATCCCGAGTCTGGTGAAGTGGGATGTGTGGTGGACAAAGTGGCGCTGGGGCAGGTTTTCTCCAAGTACTTCGGTTTCCCCTGCCAATCTTCATCCCACCAAATTCTCCGTCATCATAATCACCAGGGGAAAGTACAATAGGCCAATCAGCGGTCCGCCGTGCCGACTGGGCCCAACTGGACTGCACCCCCCACTAGCGAATTTAAGTTAAAAGTTAATGCTTTTTCGTTTATTTTAGCTTGAAGTATAAATCTATGGTGTTTTATCATAGAGTAGAAGGGGTTTTTTATGAGAGTCTGCATTTTTTTAATCCTTTGTGCATGTGAAAATAGATTATGGGTATTCTAATATGGCCAATTTTGAGTGATGTATTTTTTTTTCTTCTTGTACTATTTCCTGCTTCCATTTCTCCCATTCTTCTATATATATATAACTTCTCTGTCTTCCACTCTCGCCTCTTTCTTTCTTTTCTTCTTCACTTTTTGTTATATACATATGTCACTGACCACCCATTTCGGGTGGTCCAGAATTCGAATTTTGGTTCGTAGGTCAGCTACAGTCTTCCGAGTAAAGATTTTTCGTGGGTTCTAACAGTCCCTCCCATCCATTACTGTTTCCATCGACATCCTTTTCAGTTCACCATTTTCACCAATGATTCTCAAACGTCTCGAGTCTGCGGACATCCTAGCAACACCCTGCGAACTCAAGGGTCCCTCATCCCTCCCCACGGACCCCTAGCAACAAATTACACACTCAAGGGCCCCTCCTGCCATCACATTTAACTTATCAGCTTATCAACTTAGAATAGGTCCATTCAAAATGTTTTAATGCTTGTACCAATTTTACGAAAGGTTTTGTGCCTTTCTATGCTACAAGCTGGAAGGTCGCGGGATCAAATCCCGATGAGGTGATTTTCAATTTACCTAATCCTTCCAGCCGCACTAAGGACATAGGGTCGACTCAGCCTCTAATAGAAATGAGTACCAGGAATCTTCCTGAGGTTGAAGAGCGGCTGGTGCGTAAGGCTGACAACCACGGCACCATCAGTGAGCCGACAGCCTCGACGTCTCACAACCCTATGGGCCTCCACGGCCTGTTACAGGGATACCTTTACTTTTTTCCTATAGTACATTTTCTTACCCTAGTTGTTTAGCGACCAAAATGATCGAGTCACCACTGCCTAAGTAGCACAGATAAACGTAAAGCTATCCCTGTAACAGGCCGTGGAGGCCCATAGGGTTGTGAGACGTCGAGGCTGTCGGCTCACTGATGGTGCCGTGGTTGTCAGCCTTACGCGCAGGTGACAGTTTACCTCCAGGAAGAAACGGTTATGCAATGAGGAGACTGTGAGTGGGGTACAAGGGCGGACGATCGGAGGACCGATATTCGATTCTCGGCAGAGACACAAGTTTCTTCTCTCACTCACGAAGTCCAGACCGGTTCTGAGGCCAACGCAAATTCCAGTGAAGTGAATGGGGACTCTTTTCATAGGCGTAAAGCGACAGGGGTGTGAAGCTGACCGCCTCTATTCAGAGCCGAGACCATGTAACATTTAACTATGTACACCTACAATCTCGTTACGTCATGTAGTTTAATTATGCACATGGAAATCTTTGCCTTTATCTTATTTAACAACGCTGTTTCACTGTTCATTGTAGATAGCGATATATGAATGGAGAAGGGGAAGATGTTCTGTTGAGCGCCCTCTCAGCTGCCCCTCGCCCCCCCCCCTTAGATGGCAGTAAAAATGTTTTACAACTCGAGTCGTAACTTAGTGTACCTCCTCTATCACCTTGAAATCAGAACAGCAATGTTAAAGTACCCATGCAAGATGTTCTCGTACCTGTCAAAATGAATTTAAAATAGAACGTAATGAACAGAACATAAAATATAGATCCAGTTTGATAATTCAATAAAAAACACCTGATGATGTACTTCATAGATCGAAACCTCTAGTGGGATGAAAATGAAATAACCAGAATATTAAACATTTTAATATCGATTAACATTCAACCCTGCCGATCACAGTGGCGCGTGATCTGATACATGAACGGTCTTCGCTCGTTCAAACACTGGGATCGTGGGTTCGAATCCCACTCAAGGCATGGATGTTTGTCTGCCTTTATTCTGTGCAGGTAGCGGCCTTGCGCCGGGTTGATCCCCCGTCCGAAGAGTCCTACCGACTGTCAAAAATTTAGAAACTGAAGTGAAACGAATTGTTTCACGGATGCCCTGCGCCCCAGGCGGGAGCAACAGGAATAAAGATGGATGGATAGGCACGTAGGCAGACAGACAGATAGATTTTTTATAGATAGATGTATTTAATAAAAAGTAGTTAACAATAACTTAGATTTTTACAACAAAACATGCAAATGAAAGAAAATAACATATATTTAAAATGTATACTGCATTTTATGTGCAGTTGCTGTCTACAGCAGCATTTAGATCTGAATACTGAGTATAATTCGTCCCTCTTGAATTCTTCCTAGTATGTAAGATTTGAGGCTTTCACGGCGGTGACTATAAAGAAAGCAGTGTGGTGTTAACACCACATATACACGGTGCCAAATCCCAGAAGACTGCTTTCATCTTCCTAGTATGTTTTTGTGTAGTCAGTACCTCTCGAACGTCCCGACGTCATCTTGCCATATGCTGCAGTGCATTTCTAGATTTAGTCGGAAAAGCAGCCTTATACGGTACATGCGTTGGTAGTCTGGTTGTTTTTCGTGCGTGCTCTTCGTTTCTAGGCATGTCTTGTATATGGTGGTCTTGGCTAGGACTATTAAGTAATTGGCGAGTTGCTGGGGTGTGGTGTCCATATAGTATTTGCTTCTTTTGCAGATAGGTAGGGAGGTGGGTAGGTAGGTAGGTAGGTAGGCAGGCAGGCAGGTAGGTAGGTAGGTAGGCAGGCAGGCACGTAGGTAGGTAGGTAGGCACGTAGGTAGGTAGGTAGGCACGTAGGTAGGTAGGTAGGCAGGTAGGCAGGCAGGTAGGTAGGTAGGCAGGCACGTAGGTAGGTAGGTAGGCAGGCACGTAGGTAGGTAGGTAGGTAGGCAGGTAGGTAGGTAGGCAGGCACGTAGGTAGGTAGGTAGGTAGACAACAATTGTGTTGATGGCCTCTAAGTATACATCTAATACATGATACACAACAAGATGCAGAAGATAGCGATAGCAAACAATGCAACTCCCTTTTTATACCGCTGACTATGACTGCGACAAATGGCAGACCCTTCCTCTCTTCAGAGAGGACGCCCCATGTCAGCATAACCGTACCTGTCAAACAGTAACGAAATGTGGTCGTGATCCCGAGATGGGGCTCGACATCAAGACGGATTGATTGACTGGCCGTCAGGCGTAACTTTGGTAACCTGCTGCTTTGCTTATGCGGCGGAGGTAGGCAGTTCTTTTGGTTGCCACTACACACACAACCCGAAAATAGCAGAGGTAGCTCAGTAGATACAGCGACGCACTACGAACTGAACCACATGTGTTGGATTCCTGGCAGAGGCAAGATACTTTTCTCTGCTCCACAGCATCCAGCAAATTCTCTTACATTCAAACACGAAAGGATACCTAAAACACATTCCCAGTCTTTACTCAAAGAGACCAGCAAAAAGAAACAAGTTCCTCACAGATAGTTTTGTCTCTGCCTCAATAAATATTGAGAATATTGACATTTGGGAAGCTACACCGAACAGTTCGATAGACATGAATCGACGTTTCTGACAACACGGCGTCACATCCCAGAAGATCATAATATCAGTTTCGTTTTTATTTCTATCAGCTGGATAACTACCAAATTCTGAGGGAACCCCCGGGTTCATGCAGTTAGAAACGTACTTGCATTGTTGGCCTGATACCTCTTTGTGGTTACATTATCCTTGAGAGTAGGCATTCTCTCTGGAAGAATGTCCTGTGCGTTAAACCAAGTTCTCTGACATGACGGTGAGTTTGTCAGCCTTGCACGCCGGCCGCCCTTTACCCTCCCCCCGAAAAATCAGCGGTACTTATTTCTGTTAGAGGCTCAGTCGACCCCAATGCTATAATGCCACTGGAAGGGTTAGGTCGATTGAAAGGTCTAATGACTCCATCAGGAATTGAACCCGCGACCTTCCGGCTTGTAACACAGTGCCTCGACCAACTACTCTACGATAGCATACCCTCGAGGATGTTTTAGACGTATGTCATGCGACACGCGTTGTTTTGCGTTGGTAGTTTCAGAGTTTTAGCTTCTAAACTAACTCCATGGGGCGGGCCGCGCCATAGCTCAAGCGGTTAGCCGCTGGCTTCCAACCGCGGCGGCCCGGGTTCGATCTCGGGTCTGGTCAAGTGGGATTTGTGGTGGACAAAGTGGCGCTGGGGCAGTTTTTCTCCGAGTACTTCGGTTTCCCCTGCCAATCTTCATTCCACCAATTGCTCCACAATCACCCTCACCTATCATCTGGGGCCGGTACAATAGGCCAGAAGTGGCCTGGTACAAGGGACTTACTCCCACCCCACTATCAATAATAAAACTCAATGGGGCACAGTTCTTGCTGAAACTAGTAGTAGCTCATCTACTCAAATTCCCAGCAGATTATGAAAGCTCGAATTTTGGCAAGAATACGCCACTTGTCCACATCTGATACAAGTGACTGGAATCCTTAACCTCCCATCCTATTCCCTAAAAATCTATTTTAATATTATCCTCCCACGCATTCAAGATATTTAAAGAAGTCTCCGGGTGTTTCGACCGAAAATATGTTGCATTTATCATAGCTTTCACGCAAGCTATGAACCTAGCCCATCACACCATCCTTGATTTAATTGTCATAATATTATTCACTGAAGAGCATATATTCCTAAGTTCCTGTTCATGAAATCTTCTCTCTTTTTCTGTTACTTTCTCTCTCACCACCAAATATATTCCTCAGTATCTTGTCCATAAATGTACTCACTCTCAGTTTAATTTCCTGTTGTTGCTTTGTGTTTGCAAACACAGAACGCAGATATTTCTAGATGTGCGTTACTGTTTAGTATATTTGGCACTGGCTGTAAACCTTTCCGCTTTATTTATGGGTGATAGGAATTATCTGGCCAGTTTCAGACACTTGACTGCATGTCAATGTTTTGTTAACACTGAAGTATGATATAGTACGAGTATATTATCAAAAGTGCAGAGCAGTTCTATACTTGTTCGTGAGAACCGAATTTATATGTATGTCTGTCTGCTGTTGAACATATACTTAGAGACCTACAGGTTAAGCTTATTATGTTCTTGAGAATATGAACAATACGTTAATACTACTAGGAGTGCGTTCAATGCAAAACCGTTACAACTGTCCCCCAAGAGAGAATGTTCTTCTTCACATGAAGCGAAGAATAGGCCCTCAGTTCCCATGCAGCATAGTATGCAGGAGAGGCACGCGGTAGCGTAGTTAGTTGAGGCGCTGTGCCTCGTGGTTGGCGTCCCGATTAGGTGGATTTTTTTTTCAATTAACCTAATCTTTTTAGCCGCACTATGGCCCTGGGGTCGATTCAGCCTCTAACAGAAATGAGTACCAGAAATCTTCCTGGGGGTAAATGGCGGCCGGCGCATAAGGCTGACAACAATACCGCCATCTGTGAGCCGATTGTCTAGAAAATGTGGGAACCTCGATGTCTCACAACCTTATGGGCCTCAAATGAGTGTTACAGGGATAACCTTACCATTTTTGTAGTATGCAGGATTCTAATTCTTGTCTTTTATATATGACAATAAAGTTCGTTGCTTCCACCAATCAATGAGTCTTTTCCGCGTAAACTTAGCAGGAAATTTACGCGTTTAGTCTTCGGAGGCCCTGAACACAGAAGCGTGAGAGTTGGGACAGAAAGGAGGACAGAGGGAAGAATATAGACGAGGAAATGTAGAAGAATAGTGGAAAGGGAGAGAAGAGGAAGAAAGGGGAAAGGGAATGGAACGGAAATATTTGAGGAGAATGAAGAAGGACGAGGACAAGGAAACGAAGAAAGAATGAGATGAAGAAAAGGAAAATAAGACAAGTTTGAAAATTAAGGGAGACGGATGAGAAGAGTATAAGATAAATGAAGAGAAGGATGAGAAAGGAAAGGGGGATAAAATGAAGAAGGGAGAAAATAAAGGAAACAGGAGACAAAAATTAGAAATGGGATTTTGAATACGCGACTAACGGTAGCGTAGTGGTTAATGCACTATGCTGCAAGACGGAAGGTCGCGGGTTCAAATACCGATGAGGTCATTGGATTTTTTTTTTCAGTTGACCTAATCCTTCCAGCCGCACTATGGCCCTGAGGTCGACTCAGCCTCTAACATAAATGAGTACCAGGAATTAAATTAATAATTACCAGGAATTAAATAAATAATTTTCCTGGGGAGTAAAGCGCGGCCGGTGCGTAAGGCTGACAACCTTACCGCCATCTTTGAGCCGAGTGCCTAGATAATGTGGGACCCTCAACGTCTCACAACCCTATGGGCCTTCACGGCCTGGTACAGAGATAGCTTTACTTTTACTTTACTAGAATTAGAAAAGAAGAGGAAGAAGATGAGGGTAAAGAAGGACATAAGAAAACAAAATCGCTTTTATGTTATGTGTTGCATGCATTTTATACTTTGTATCCGAAAGGATTAACGCCCTTAAATGTAATGATTTCAAGTGAACACGTAATGCGGAAGTCCTGTCTGTTCTCAATAAATATTCGCGGGGCATTTAGTGACTGTCTGAGCTACTATTAGATTCTCAGCAAATGAGTCGGCTCTATGGGGTTGGATGTTCTTAGTTTATTTAAAGACGCTGCCTGTAGCTGTATTACGTAACGTGATCAGCAGATGATGTGCTGGAGAGCCTGAAGAAAACCACCGTAACCATAAAAGTAGTCTGTCTGTGCGCCGAGATATCAACCCGGTACTTCCCGAACGCTGGCCAGAAGCGCTACTCCTCAACCGGCCTGCTCCATCAAGCTCGCTATCAGGCATGATACAAGACCATTGTGAACCGTACCAATGCAGTATTCAACATAAGTTATATGTGGGAGGGAGCGCGTTTTGTTCTCCTTACGCAAGTGCAACATGGGCATCCCGGAGAATGGGATATTCCCCAGACCTCTAGCGTATGGAGCGCATCTTTTGACGAGTTGTGCGGGTGGTATAAATATTACGAAACAGATATTCCGTTGGATTTCAGGAACTCCCAGCTGTGACTATGACTAACAGTGTCTTTCTGGAATTGACACAATATAACTTAATAAAAATTCGTCAACGCTTTGGTGGGACGTGTTACAACCGTCTTCTGATTCAAGCAAGCGAGCGAGCAACAATAAGATTTGTATCTTCTGGTAAACATCTAAATAACCTAACTCCGTGGCCTGTAGTCCGCAAGCAAACTATACCGTCCCAGCGACCGCCGCTTGTCGGCGAAGTTAGTTCCAACATTAGCGATAGAGGGTGTCGCGTGGTCAGCGCAACGAATCCCCATGGCATTTAATTTCGGTTTTCTAGACCGGAGCCGCTACTTTTCCATTCAAGTAGCTCCTCAATTACCCTCACGAGGCTAAGTGAACCCCGTTGCAGACCCACAAATTCTCAGAAAATCTGGTAACACCAGGAATCGAACCCGGGACCTCTGGATCTGTAGCCAGGAACTCTGACCACTAGACCACCGAGGCGCTCGGTAAATATCTAAATACAATAAAAAATACTATATATAAAAAATGAGTAAAAACGGATTACATATGAACGGTACATCGATACCTGTATCCCGATATTCAAGGTAATTCAGAAATTAAACACAAGATAGCGACATATTCGCATTATAAAAGAAAGAACCAGTCCAACTCAGCAAGCATTTGAAAACAAGACACGTCACATAACACAACAGAAGGAACACAGCCCATCACCTCGATCAAATACATAAGCGAGTAATTACATGCACATAACAAACTTCGCATGCGTGAATTATAATAGAGGAATTTATGCATGTTACAGACACACACACCTAAGTAACGACACAGAAGACAGGAGTTGCCTCATTCATAATTTTTAGCACCTGATTATGAACATGCTGGTCGAAACATATAGCGTAAAACTTAAAATTGAATAGTTTTAATAAGTTTTATAGAATATTAATGCTGCACATGAGCCTGTGGAACTAATTGATACTACCTTCTGGAATATAACATCGTTGAAAGTCAACCGACTTTCCGTAGGAAAATATCTCCTCCTTCATCACGTTCGAAGAATAAGAAAAGCAAGAAGACTGTAAGAAGCAAAGAACGAAAACTTGCCTGGCAGTACGTAACTCCAGAAAGTATATGAACTTGTACCAGACTACACGGTGTCACATCTCGAATGATAGTAGTCTACAAATAAATCTTTTGCTCGTGTGTTCAAGCAATTCTGATCCCCAAACTCACATCCCCAAGTCAGCATTCAGTTAAGATGTATAAATTATCCTTTCCGCCCCAAAACTATATATTTTTTTAAATACTGTTGCACAAATTTTGTTTTCTCTAAATTTAACAAAAGGACATATCAGCTATCAGCTGGGCTTCTCGCTTCTCTGGCTTGCTTTCAGCGAGGCGAAGAATTCGTTTAGGAAATGTAGTTTTAAACCGCTGGGTCGATGCAGGAGAAATACTTTGTGTACACACACTACATTTTCGCCGCAAAACATTTCCCCTTTTCTATCGAAAAAGATGATTCTTCATAAGTAGAATTTTATTTATTTGCATCAGGTACAGTGAATTTTGTGCGATATTGCTTTGGGACTCAGGAACAAGTGACACTGTACGTTCCTAAAATAAAGAGCAACGAATCACTTGATACACGTGTACAGCATGCACACAGACAGTCTTCAGTGAGGCTTCCCGTTCGGTTCCTGGTTCTACAAATCCTGTTTCGCGTCCTTCTTCCACTACTACACATGTTTCGGTCTCAGACGGAC
The DNA here is from genome assembly GCF_002891405.2 of Cryptotermes secundus. Lineage (NCBI taxonomy): Eukaryota > Metazoa > Arthropoda > Insecta > Blattodea > Kalotermitidae > Cryptotermes > Cryptotermes secundus. Next base: position 126,566 of record NW_019725446.1, on the reverse strand, counting down.
CATCATCAGGTGTGCATGCTGTTGTACTGCTGGTACACTATACATGCGCTACGTTACACATGGAGCTGAGCACTTCTGGAGGAGCCGCCAATTCTGCAGCTACTCAAGAATTTCCCAGCATTTTATGGAACCCGAAGGTTCACAAGAGCCCTCCACTGGTCCCTATCTTGAGCCAGATCTATCCAATCCATACCATCCCATCCTAGCTCTCTAAGATCCATTCTAATATTGTCCACCCACCTACGCCTTGGTCTTCCCTGTGGTCTCTTTCTTTCTGGCTTTCCCACCACTATCCTATATGCATTCCTCTCCTCTGTTCGTGCTACATGACTTGGCCACCTCATCCTCCTTGACTTAATCATTCTAATTATACTTGGAGAAGTGTACAAGTTATGAAGCTCCTCATTATGCAGTTTTCACCAACCTCCTGTCACTTCATCTCTCTTCTGTCCAAATATTCTCCTCAACACCCTATTCTCAAACACCCTCAGTCTGTGTTCCTCCCTTAATGTCATAGACCAAGTTTCACACCCATACAGAACCACAAGCAAAATTATAGTTTTGTATATTCTAATTTTT
>NW_019725446.1:4236-125931 GCF_002891405.2 Cryptotermes secundus | reverse complement strand
TGATGTGTCCCGTTTAATTTCAGTCCCACCTGGTTTCCCTGGTCCTTCCTAATGGCATATTCTAAGGCAAAGTTGAAAAGGAGTGGCGATAAAGAATCTCCTTGTTTTAGACCAATCTGGATAGGAAATTTATCAGACAAATGTATACCTACACGGACTTTACTATACGTTTCGTCTGAACACATTTTAATCAACCTAGCTAGTTTCGTGGGTATCTCAAATTCTATTAGAATATTGTACAATACTTCCCTCCTAACTTAATCATAGGCTTTCTTGAAGTCTGGCTGATGTACTGGCTCGGCGTACTTCCATTTTTCTCCAATATCTGACGAATGCAAGAGATCTGATCTGTAGTTGATCTGTTACGTCGAAAACCACACTGATGATCCCCAATAATTTCATCTATGTATGGACTTAACCTTGAGAGAAGAATATTGGACAGAATTTTGTATGAAGTTGATAGCAGTGATATCCCCCGATATAATTACTACAGTCAGTTTTATCACCCTTCTTGTGAACTGGTACAGTAATAGACTCCTTCCACAGATCAGGCAATTCTTCCTTATGCCAAACAGAACNGATAATTACTACAGTCAGTTTATCACCCTTCTTGTGAACTGGTACAGTAATAGACTTATGCCAAATAGAAGTAATTAGGTTGTGGGTCTTAGAACGTAATATTTCGCCTCCTGCTTGAATAAGTTCTGCTGGAATTTAATCACTACCTGGCACTTTATACCGTTGCAATTTTGCAATAGTACTTTCATCCTCAATAGGGCTAGGATCAGGTACGTACAAATGTAATTTTTTTGTAAAGGTAAAGCTATCCCTGTAGCAGGCTGTGGAGGCCCATAGGTTTGTGAGACACCGAGGGTCCCACATTTTCTCTAGATTATCGGCTTATAGATGGCTGTCAGTTATTGCCATGCGTGACTTATAAGACGGGTTTTGGATTGAATGATTAGATTTATTGACACCTTATTCACACACACTCGGGACTAAAGGCAATACAGCGCTATCTCTATTCTACAGTTCTACAGTTCTATTTTACAGTTCACCGTTCCACACACACTAGGATTCTCAGTCTTCACTAGCCGTATCCCGACAACGGAGTCATACCAGTCTCACTGTAACTTCAAATCACACATAAAGTCTTCTTTGCCCTGCCTAATTCTCATTCTTGTCCTTATCCTGCGACTGAAAATTCCGAAACTCGACTCCATTCAATTCCTCTGCTCCATAGCTCATATCCCTGGAGGCTGACGTCTCGAAACTCGACTCCACTCGACTACTGCTCTCTACTACTCCGTGCAGTCTTCTGACTCTGTCCGTTTATAACCCATCGGCACGGACCACACAGGAAACACAGCCTTTATTGCTAAGGAGGAGTGTTTATTGGTCCGTTACATAGCAATAGACGTTCTTCTGTTGCATGCATAAGCTTCGCGGGAACGTGTTTACGGAGTCGTTGCCTAGCAATGGACATACACGTCACACTATTAAAAGTTATAAGGTCGTGTGTTGTGGCGCCTCTCTTAATGGAGCACATTTGTTTGTTGATGATGTGTGTCTGTTGTACGCGCAGTTGCCTCTCTTGTGTGTGGGGAGGGGGGAGGTGTCAGTGAAACTTTCTCCAAGGGCCACCAAAATGCATTTAAGGGTGTTATTTTACGACGCCGTCCGTAACTCAGATTGCTGAGTCGAATGGTAGGGTGATTGACGTATGATGAATTGGAAATGATTTGGAAGGCGTCAGGATCTGACTGAAGTACTAACCGGGAATTTGTCCAGAAATGGGGCTGAAGTCGTGTTGTGGGAACACCACTCTGGAGCATCGTCTCCTGAGTGCTGGAGTGTTCTATCTCCACTTAAGCGCCAAAATGAAATGCTGCACTTTTCTCTGGCGCTCTGTACTCTGTCCCACTGTCCCCACCTTCTTCCGCAGGTTTGCCTTATTTGCAGAAACTTCAGTTTATTGCGTGCCTTAAGTCCATTTTCTCTATAAAATGGTTTCGATGGTCATGGTACACTTTAATGAGCCGGGATAGCGACTGGCTACTGGCTAGACGATCGAGGGGTCAAGTTCGAGTCGCGGTAGGGTCAAGATTTTCTTCTTCACGTCGTCCAGGCCGGATCTGGGGCCCACTCAGCCTCCTGTCCAATGGGTACCGGGGACTCTTTCCCCGGTGGTTAAGTGGCCGGGGCGTGAAGCTGACCACCGACCTCCAACTCGTGCCGAGGTCAAGAAAATACGGAACTATACATCTACTCTCGCATACGCCTTCATGGCTTAGTGCTTAATTAATTAAGCACAGGGATAGTTTTACCTTCTAGTACACTTTACACTCAAGTAACGATTTTACCTCTATACTTACCTTCGTAAGACTAAGAATATCTTAGGGGGAAACGTGTCTATCTATCTACAGCCCTTGTGGACCCTTGCTGCTTTTTCAATTTCCTAATCTATACACAGCAGGTCACGGTAGCCGATCAGTCTAAGGCATGTACTGTGTTTGCTCGCTTAGAAGCCGGAATCGTGGGTTCGGATCCCAAACAAGGCACGGATGTTTGTTGTGTGTATGCGTTTATTCTGGCTTGTGTTATCCTGTGTTTAAATAGAGGCATAGCGTCGGGCTGATCACCCGTCCAAGGAGTTCTACCGTCTGTAAAAATGATCATGAAACTGAGAAATCAGCCCTGTGCTCCAAAATGAGAGCGAGAGGAGAGGAAAGAAATCTGTACATATTCGGTAGGACTACTTGGACGGGGATTACCCCTCTTCAAGGTCGCTACGTACACGGAGAACAACACAATCACAGAATGAACGCTCACAGACATCCATGCCTTGAGTGGGGATTCGAACCCACAGTTCAGCTTTAGACCGCGCGGCCACTGTGACCGGTCGGGGGAGATACGGAATCATGTATGGCCACCATAAAGACTATTTTTGCTTGCGGAAACCAGGCCAATAACGGTACCGATATTGCTAAATAAATTGTGAACCTGTCTCACAGAAAGTTGGGCTACGTTTCCTGTGAATATTAGGGTCATTTTTCTGTCACGACTCTAATCGTCGCCTTTATAAACTTTGAGTTTGTCTTTGTTCTAGAGAAACAAACAAGAGAAATGTAGTTAAAGTTGCAGTAATTGAAGTTAATAATGTAAAGACATTTTCGTCCATCCTTAATCAGTGAATTAGGGTTAGTCATGTTAAAACTGTTCGGACAAATTTAATGTCATTAGTATAATTACTGTAGCTGGTTCTTTATCCTTTTCAACCCTTTAGTTGACATTTGAACCTAGATAACGTCTTTTGTTAGTAGAAAGGAAGCTATCAAAAAGTTTCACGGGTTATTAATTGAATTAACATAATTACAGTGTGGCATGCGTCCTATAGCCAGTATGAGAATTGAGAAACTTCTCAGCGTTCATGCATAATCGAAATGTTTGTGTGTGGGCATGCGATTGAATGGGTGAATATGTGGATGAATGAATGAATTGTGGATATTTTAATATACTGACTTATGGATGGGCATTATAGGTCCTGTCGGGTAAGTCGCTGTTGGTCCTCGCCAGCACACTATTTCTTGGTTTTGAGTCCTGCAGGTGTAATGACCATATTTTTTCTGTGGCGCTACAGCCCCAATTTGGGCCTAGGCCTATCTCCATGAAACTCTCCGTTTCACTTCGGTTTACTAGATCTTACACATACGGTAGGACTCCTTGGGCCAGTGATCAGCTCGTCGCAAGGCCTCTACCTGTACACAAACACAGAAAAACGCACACAAACATCCATGCCCTGAGTGGGATTCGAACCCACGATCCCGGCTTCCGAGCGAGCGAAGACAGTGCACGCCTTAGGCCGCTCGGCTACCGTGACCGGCTTACCATATTTTACTGTGGCTGAATGTACGAACAGTTTATTCTGATAAAAGTTCTGAGAAAGTAAACACACATACTTAATGCACATGCCTATTTCAGAGAATTGTTCTTACTAAATTTAATCGGATCCTTAACCAACTTTTGACCACTGAAGATGCTGTGGATTTCAGATCCACTTCTGTGGAATATATATTTAAGTTACAGGTAATTGGTTTCCGTATGTTATGCATAATGGTAATAAGGACGGACTGCAAAATATGTATAAATCTCTAGATATTTTAACTGAAATCAGAATTAGAATGATGGAATAGCTGGAGCACGTCACCAGAACGGAAGCTGCCCGAATACCGGAAATGATATACTGTACTAAACCGGAAGGCAAACGTGGAGTTGGAAATCGAGAATTGAGATGCTTAGATGACGTAGATGCTGACGTAAAATCTCCAGTTATTTAAAGATGAAGAGCAAATGATCAAGACAGAACAGAATGTGCGGTAATTCTAAGGGAGCCTAAAGCTAAGCTAAAACGGCCGTAAAGCCAGAGGAAAAAGAGGAGGAAGAGGTAGAGGAGAAGCAGAGATGAATTCTAGTGCTAATTGCGCAACTCAAACAGTAAAGCAGCAATAACATAAGACTTCAAAATACTCGAAATATAAAACCCACATATTCTTGACTTCGGCACTAGTTGGAGGTGAATGGTCAGCTTCACGGCCTGGCCGCTTTACCCTCGGATAAAGAGTCCCCTGTACCCATTGGATAGGAGGCTGGGTGGGTCACAGAGCCGGTCTGAACGACGTGGAGAAGAGAAAAATCCTGCCCTTACAGCTTCTCGAACTTCTTCCCCTCGGCTATCCAGCCCGTAGCCAGTCGCTATATCGACTGAGCTATCCCGGCTCAAAACTGATTACTGTACGCATGCGCAATTTTCCACCATGTTGCAGGCCGTTCTGTGTCCAGAACATGAGGTGTGGCTGTTGTTGGTAAAGTTAATGAGTAGTTTCCTGTCTTCTGGGATGTCATCGTGCAGCCTGATAGAACTTCACCGATATTTCGATTAGAAATGTTGTTGCCATCTTCACTGTCGAAGATTAAGCCAAGCATGTACAGAGCTTACTCATCGACCATGGAGTTAGAGGCCGTATGTTCCGACAAACGTCGGTAAACTACTCACCTCCGTGAGTACCTCGGCTTTCACACCTGAGTGAAGACTGTATCGCTGCGCTGCTGCACCCGTCAAGACTTTAGGTCAGTAGAAACTGCCCTTCACTGGACGGCGTTTCCTTTTTCACAGTACGCTTATGCCCGCTCGCGATAAATTCAGTGTTTCTTGCAGCAACCAAGAAACGATGGTCTATACGTTTCTTTCGAATAAGGGAAAACTTTCGTATAAATCCCCTTTTTGTTTTACCATCCCTTGAACCCTCCCGCGCCTCCCTTAGCAATTCTTACCCTGAGGCTCCTTGCGATCTCTTACCCCCTCTCCCTGCGCCCCTTACCTCTTAACTTTTATTTTAATCGCCCGTTTGATGACTGCAAGATGAGGTCTCCAAGCCCCTGCCTACACTACCACCCTCTTTTGCAGAAAATTCACACCGTCGGGGACGAAGTAGCTGTACCGCCCTAGAATTGTATTCGCCAGACGCTCGGTTCGAGTCTCGGCCGAGATATCGGCTATCTTCACTAAGGAACTTTGTGGTTTTGTTGACATCCCCCGCAGGCAAATTCTGGGACAATGTCTGGATCAAGGCACTTTCTGCGAGATTATGTCCAGTGAGACATGCCACACGCGGTAGCGTAGTTGGTTGAGGCACTATGCTGCAAGCCAAAAGGTTGCGGTTTCAATTCCCGACAGGGTCATCGGATTTTTCAATTGACCTAATCCTTCCAGCCGCACTATGGCCCTGGGGCCGAGTCAGCCTCCAAAAGAAGTGAGTACCAGGAATATTCTTGGGGGTAAAGGGCGGCCGGCGCATAAGGCTGACAACCTCACCGCCATCTGTGAACCGATTGTCTAGAAAATGTGGAAGCCTCGACGTCTCACAACCATATGGGCCTCCCTGCCTGTTACATGGATACAGCTTTACTTTAGCTCTCTTCGTAACGTGACACACATTTTTTTTGTCACTTCAGGCGTGTACAGGAATAGTACCGTACTTTCATATAACCGAATCCTTCCAGGCGTTTTCAGTCATTATTAATAACAGCGTGTCCATCTCATTTGATACTACAAAAATCCTGATGTTGAACTAACGTTATTCTGTTTCTCTGCGTATTGGCTAGTTCCGAATGTCACTGGGGTTCCCCCTATCCTGACTCAAGTTCTTCGTGGTTTCTTTCACTCACTCTATTCAGCTCCCCAGATATTGCCTTGATTAGGCCAAGGCCACTTCCTTCCCAGTCCTTTTCTATTCATTATTCAACAATCGTCCTACACTTCGGCGCTGTAAATTCAGAGGCACTGAAGGTGTCGTAACATAAACTGCAAAAAAAATTCTTCACGTGTCAGGCAGAGAGACTACGGTTATATCAAGTTCCTCTTTACATCTTCCTCTTTCGAGGTCCCAATCGTCTGCTTCCGTGAGGTTTGTATTTTGTTATTCGTTATTTATGTCGTAAATATACAGAGTGGCCCAGGGGGAAAGGCCAATATTCTGTGAGGTCATAGAATCGGTTATTCTAAATAAAGAAGTGTATATGTACGTGTGTCCTACTCTGAACGGTTTCCGAGATAGGATTATTTCACTGTACAGTTCAGACATTGCTGATAAAGACGAGATATTACGTACTGTTTCTAATACCGGTATTTATTGTTCAAGTGACAAAGTTGGTACAGTTTACCTAGTATAATACATTTTCGAAAATTCCACCGTTAACATCAATGCACTTTGCAACTCGTGTGAGGACATGGCATGTTGCTCGTCTGTACAGTGTACAGTGTACTGTACAGTGAAATAGCTCTATCTCGGTGCAGATCGTGTGAGGGCATGGCGTGCTGCTCGTCTGTATAGTGTACAGTGTACTGTACAGTGAAATAGCTCTATCTCGGTGCTGCTCGTGTGAGGACATGACGTGCTGCTGGTCTGTGCAGTGTACAATGCACTGCATAGTGAAATAGCTCTATCTCGGTGCAACTCGTGTGAGGTGCTGCTCGTCTGTACAGTGTACAGTGTACTGTACAGTGAAATATCTCTGTTTCGGAAACCTTTTGGAAAAGGACACATGTACGTATACACTTTTTTACTTAGAATAACCGATGCTATGACAAAAAAATAAACTCCGTGGCCTGTAGCTTGCAAGAGAACTATACCGACCGAGCGACCGCCTCTTGTTGGCGAAGTTAGTGTCAACTTTTTCAGATAGAGGGTGTCGCGTGGTCAGCGCAAAGGATCCCCACTGTCGTTAATGTCGGTTTTCTAGACCGGACCCGCTATTTCCTTGAAATAGCTCCTCAATTATCCTCACGATCCTGAGTGGACCCCGTTCCATACCCACTACTTCTCAGAATATCCGGTAGCGCCGGGAATCTAACCAGGGACCACTGGGTCTATAGGCAGGAACTCTGACCACTAGACCACAGGGGCGGTCACCGATGCAATGTCTTTCCAGAATATTCATCTTCCTTCCTGGGACATTCTGTATATACAAATATATATTCACATACATGCGAGTATATACATTCATGTTTAGATGGCCTGAAATCAGCCAATTTGCATGCGAGCAATATGCGACCCGTGGTCACTGAAATGTTAGTCACTAGGACCATGTCGAGGCTCGAACCGACACCGCTTCGCTGTTCTGACTGGAGGGTAACTTTCTCTGGGAGGCGCATGGAAAGAGACTGAGGCAGGCGTCAAGATGTAACAAGCATCCTCCAGAGCGCCTTGTGTTCTCTATCGGTAGCTCCAGTCAGGAATGGAATTGTCCCCTGTTTAAGTAGGCTCAGTGTCGAATCGGTTCAAAACTTGCATACTCACTGTGTTCACATGGCGGTGACTATGAAATGTAGTATTGGGTTGCATCTTCTGTGATATAACGTCGTGTCGTCCCCTAAAGTCAACAGACGTTTCGGAAGAACACATCGTCTCCATTCTCACCGTCGAGGAACAAGTCAAACATTGTCATCTGATTCTTGCTTCGTTTATTCTTCGACCCTGAAAATGGAGATGACATGCTCCTCCGAAACGTCCGGTGACTTTCAACGGTCTATGCGACTATCCAAGACGATAGAACTCTTCATAACCACCGCTATGAGAATTCAAATCCTATAAGTTTTTTGTTGTTTGGGATGTGACGTTGTGTAGTCACGCAGATGGTTACGACGTGTCGGAGGAACTTACTGTTTCAAGCTTCTACCCTGAAGAAGAAAGCAGCATGTTTCTCCCAAGTGTCGTTAACGATCTGTCATACTGCCTACCGCTATATCCCAGAGAACAGTAATCCTTATGCTCACACATATAAGTTCTATACAACTCCGTGTCCTGTAGTCCGCAATGGAACTATACCGACCGAGAGACCGCGGCTTATCGGCCAAGTTAGTGCCAACTTTAGCGGATGGAGGGTGTCACGTGGTCAGCGAAACGGATCCCCACTGCCGTTAATGTCGGTTTTCTAGACCCTGAGCTGCTATTTCCTTGAAATAGCTCCTCAATTATCCTCACGAGGCTGAGTGGACCCCGTTCCATACCCACTACTTCTCAGAAAATCTGGTAGCGTCGGGAATTGAACTCGAGACCTCTGGATCTGTAGTCAGGAACTCTGACAACTAGACCACAGAGGCGGTCAGTTCTCTATAACAGTGTGTTTAAAAACCGACACAGTATAACTCCAATATAAATAAACATTTATTTAATAAACAACTCCAAAATGTTTCGACCCTGAAATAATCTTCAGAAGGTTCTCTTATGCAAACGTTAACTACATAAGTTTGCATATTTGCATACGGAGTCGTTAGTCGTTATAACGAGTAGACTGAACGCTGCACAACAGAGGAATCATATCACATTCCCGGAAGTGGTAGGCATTTTTCGCTTTTTCATTGTCCAGAGCACATGAAAATCCCTTCTTTAATTTCTTATGCTCTGAAAAGAATGGGACAGTCGAAATTAGGTCGATATTCTGCGCTTCTAATATGAAGCTAAATTATTCACATGTCAGATGTACAAGTAAAGTTAAAAGTTGTCCCTGTGCTTAATTAATTAAGCACTACGCCATGAAGGCTTATGGATGTATAGATCCACGTTTTCTTGGCCTCAGCACTAGTTGGGAGTGAATGATCAGCTTCACGCCCCGGCCGCTTTACCCCCCGGGGGAAAACCCACCGGTACTTATTGGATAGGAGGTTAGTTGGACGCCAGAACCGATCTGAACGACGTGAAAAAGAGAAAATTCTTGACCCTACCGAGACTCGAACTCCGACCCCTCGGTTGTCCATTCCGTAGCCAGTCGCTACGGACTTAGCGCCTGGGGTTTCTTACATGGTAGGTGCATTAATTTCAAAGAGGTACGCAGACACAAACATAACGCATTTGGAAAATATATACAGCTTCATAGTTTTGGTAGCCGAAGACGTGGGGTATGCCTGGATAGAGGCAGGGTCACTGCCCCTTAAATCTAAACACCGTCTTCACTTTCAATTCCAGAAGTTCGAATTCATAGGAAACAAAGTATAATGAACATGAATATTCTTCACCCCACTCTTTTTACTTTCATTTTCATCCCCTTCGACTTTTCTTCTTTCCATTCACCCCTTCTCTTTCACCCCTCTGACTTTTTTGCTTAGCTTTTTGCATGTTTACCCTTTCACTCTTACTACAGCCCCTTGTGTTTTCTCTCTTGCTTTATTCCCGGTCTCGAGAAGTCCAGGCAGGGGTAGATATGGTTCACCCCCATCTTTTAAACACTCTCCTTTTTCTTCTCCCCCTTCATGACTGGTGCTGCCAACCTACCCTTTCTTTACCTCACTCGTTTTCTCTCGGTGCTGGCTCATTAACTCAGAGCTCGATCGATGTTACATGCGGCTGCCGACCGAGCCACCCGGCAGACAACTGATTGGCGCCCATCACAGCGGCATGCAATGTAAAAATAAATTCTTGTTCTCTGCCGCTGCATTAACGGGGCAGAGCGCCCCAAGCCCCGCACCCATTGCATGTCTCTGCAACTGTTCTTCACCCGTCTCGGGGTCTTGTTCCAACGACTTCGTTTCTACGCCATGGAAATTCTTTCACGTGGCGGTAACCGAGATCGAACTCAGAACACTTCACACAAATAAAATAAGGTTATCCCAACACCAGCTATAAGGACGTGAGGAGGAGTGGACATATAGTTCCACGCATTCCAAACCTCGGAGCTAGATGGCGTGGTCACCTTCAGTCTCGCCCACTTTACCCTCCGAGAAAAGCCCCCAGTACGTTTTAGATACAAGGCTTGGTGGGCCCCAGATCCGATCTGAACGATGTGCATAAGAGAAGAATCTTTGTCCCCTACCGGGAATCGAACTCCGATTTCATGGCCTTCCTGTCCATAGTCTAATCGCTGTACTAGTAACGTCGATCCTATGCTCGGTAACATCTTGACGTAAGCCACCACCGTTTCCGTAATAACTGTTATGTTTTACAGCATACATGTCATTCTGAATACTGTCCTCTGGACTGTGAGGCCGTGTAGTCTGTAGAACGTTAGCGACCTATCGGAAAAACACGCTGCGTATTTTTTTTTTTCGAAATTGTAGGAGCAAATCTCATAGTCACTGCAGAGGCGTCCTTAATTCTGCCATCTTATTCGATGATACGTAACCTCCTCAGTTGGAACATAGTCATTAAATAACCTAGTTGGTTGAGGTACTATGCTACAAGCCGGAAGGTCATGGGTTCAAGTCCCCATGGGGTCATTGGATTTTTTCAATTGACCTAATCCTTCCAGCTGCACTATGGCCCTGGGGTCGACTCAGCCTCTAACAGAAATGAGTACCAGGAATCTTCCTCAGGGGTAAAGGGCGACGGAGCTGACAATCTTACCGCCATCTGTGAACCGACTGTCTAGATAATGTGGGACCCTCAACGTCTCACAGCCCTATGGGCCTCCACGGCCTCTTACAGGGATAGCTTTATTTACTTTCTACATAGTCCCGTACCTTTCTGCGATATTTGGGCACCTGTGTCCCACTGTCCCCCTATTTCTACAATTCTTCTGAAAGATCCCAACGATCCTAATTCGTTTTCTTTTTTCAATATTAGTAAGGTAAATGGCAAAGTTGTCCCTGTGCATAATTATTTAAGCACAATCACCATGAAGACGCATGGGAGAGGGTAGCTCTACTATTCTTAACCTCAGATCTAGATTGAGGCGAGTGGTCGGCTTCGCTCTTCTACCGCTTTAATCCCAAGGAAGAGCCTCGGTATCAATTGGATAGGTACCTCCGTGAACACAAGAGACCCACTGGGCGCTGTGGAATATAGAGAAATTTCTTACCCTTGCCGGGAATCAAACCCAGCCGTCCAGCCCGTACAATACCGACTGAATTATCCCAGTTCATGTTACTTGTAACCACATATCGCTCTCAGCAAAAGTAATCTTGGTCTATTATTCGACCCACCCCTCTTCATACATTCTGGGACTCCGCCTGCCCTGACCTCCGACCGTTTAGCATACACTGTCCGTCATGGCAATGGTGTTGCATTGGCATCTTAACAAAATCTTGATAGCTCCAGGAAACAAACCCACGACCTTCAATATCGTGTCGGGTACCTCCTCTACTTGGGAAATAGACGTGCAGATCGCGGGGAAAGGACTGTGGAAACAGAGAGTAAGGAGAAATAAAGCAAAAGCGAAGCAAGGGACATAGAGGAAAGAAACTATTCGAACAGAGTCCTGAAGATTATTAAAAATATTATGTTTCAGGACATTATCAATCGTTCTGATTTTATTTAAAATATCGTCCTGTTTTTATTTAAAACACAATGTTTCGGAGACGAATCTGCCTCCTTCTTCAGGTAAAACTTCCTCAGCTGTGCCCAGTCGTTAGAGCTACTCCATATCTCCGACAGCACCGACACAAGTTTGGGTATACAAACCAAGCACAGCACAAACCGCCTGCGAGAGTTAAGAGAAGATATTAAAATATTACCGAACTTTACCGAACTTCACATGTATCAGGCCTAGCAGGCCTCGCCATAGCACAAGCGCTTAGTCGCTGGCTTCCTATCGCGGCGGCCCGGGTTCGATCCCGGGTCTGGTCCCGTGGGATTTGTGGTGGACAAAGTGGCACTGGGGCAGGTTGTCTCCGAGTACTTCGGTTTCCCCTGCCAATCTTCATTCCACCAATTGCTCCACAATCTCCCTCACCTATCATCAGGGGCTAGTACAATAGGCCAGAAGTGGCCGCAGTACAAGGGACTTAGTCTCGCCCCACTAGCAATAAAAAATATGAGGCCTAGGACCAGAGCACTACTAGAACAGAAGTGATCGCTGAAGAGGTAAATTCTCTATATAGTACCAACATAAAAACACCAATTTTCCCACATAATATACACTAGGTCGGGCACGGTAGCCGAGCGGTCTAAGGCATGTACTGTCTTCGCTTGCTTGGAAACCGGGATCGTGGGTTCGAATCCCACTCAGGGCATGGATGTTTAGTTTTTGTGTGCGCGTTTTTCTGTGTTTGTATACAGGTAGAGGCCTTGCGACGAGCTGATCACTCGCCCTAGGGGTCCTACCGAGTGTGTAAGATACAGAAAAACCGAAGTGAACGGAGAAGTTCATGGAGGTAGGCCTAGGCCCACTGGGGCTGTAGTGCCAAGGAAACAAAAATACACTAGACGGAGTTGTAGGGCGGGTTCCTTGTATTTCCTGTATGTGGTGTTTGGTTCAATCTGCAAGAGCTTAGCTTCTTTCCGACATATTTTGTGGCCTTCTCCGCTCTCATATTGGGCTAATTTTGATTTCTCAAGCAGACCCTGTGTTAGGTTGTATTTGTGTTCCTCAATGCATACTTCTGAAGGTCTACTTGTTTCTTCAATCTAACATCTGCTACAATCGCGCGGGCTGCTGTACACACACTGCTTCGTCTGCTGGGCATCTCTGTCCGGTCCGGTTTCTATCAGTGTCCCACGAAGTGTGTTTCGTTTGGAAAATGGTCCTAACACTGAAACGCTTTGCAATGCGTCTCACTTTCTCAGAGATACCCTGAACATACGGGATAATCACCATGTCCTGCTATATTGTATCTGAAGGAGGACAATGGATAATATCCAGAAACATAATGTTCGTGTTATTGCATAACTTCGGCACAGATTTTCAGTTCTTAGGATCATACACCCGGACCAAGGGGTGGAGGGGGGGAGCAAGGCCGCAATGTGGGATGCTACAAGACGAGGAAATCTGTGCAGTCTATCATTATACTGTATATCAGAGTTGTGAAATCGGGAGGGTGTACAATGGGCTTGAACTGTAGCTCAAATGGGGATTATAGAAATGCACTTGTATATAGAATTCTGTTTATAATAAATTACTACTTGGAACACCGAGAAGAAAGACGAGCTCAGTGTTTTCGGTTAGCATTCGTGTTCTTTCTTCAGGGTTTCTTCAGTTCATATATTTTATTAAGGACAGCAATCCCGAGTGAAGTTATCAGTGGTTTTATTCAGTCTCTCAAGATTATATTAATAGACCTTCTTTTAGTAGAGGCTAAGTTTCGATTCATTTACATTCTCTCGTTTTGGCCTTAAATGTCCTACACACGCGATTAAAATATAATTTACGAGTGTATCACTAAGCTGTAGAAGCATGTAGGAAGGTAATATCTGTATGGGTATTAGAGAAATATATCGTGAGGATGGGAGTGGATGGAACTGGCTCAGAATCATGCCCAATTACTTGCTTTTGGTATTAACAGTGTTCTATTTTCTGGTTTCTTACCAAGGACTTAGTTAATCAGTAATATTGGTTTAAGGAAAATAAGTTTGAGGATGGGAGGTGGATGGAACTGGCTCAGGATCGTGTCCAATGGCGGATTTTGGTATTTGCGGTATTGAAACTTCGGGTTCTGCTACCAGAGAGTCAGTTAATTAGTAAGATGGATCATGGCCGCGCCATAGCTCAAGCGGTTAGTCGCTGGCTTCCCATCGCGGCGGCCCGGGTTCGATCCGGGATCTGGTCAGGTGGGATTTGTAGTGGACAAAGTGGCGCTGGGACGGATTTTCTCCGAGTACTTCGGTTTCCCCTGACAATCTTCATTCCACCAATTGCTCCACAATCACCCTCACCTATCATCTGGGGCTGGTACAATAGGCCAGAAGTGGCCGCAGTGCAAGGGACTTTGTCCCATCCCACTAGCAATAAAAACAAAGATGGATCTTAAGGAAATAAGTTATGAGGATGTGAGGTGAATGGAACTGGCTCGGGATCGTGTCCAATGGCGGGCTTTGGTATTTGCGGTGTTGAACCTTCGGGTTCTGCTACCAGAGAGTTAGTTAATTAGTAAGATGGATCTTAGGGAAATAGGTTGTAAGGATGGGAGGTGGATGGAACTGGCTCAGGATCGTGTGCAATGATGGGTTTTGATATTAGTGATGGTGAACCTTCGGGTTCTGCTACCAGAGTTAGTTAATTAGTAAGATGGATCTTAGGGAAATATGTTGTAAGGATGGGAGGTGGATGGAACTGGCTCAGGATCATGACTTTGGTGTTAGCATGTTAAACCTTCCAGTTTTTTTGCCACACTCTCGTCACCAGACGTTCCAAACCCAGATGTCTACTGGAATCTTTAGGGTTCTCTTTTACTCTTCATTCCAGTGCGCCCTTCGTGTGAGAAAGCAGAGAGGTGGATTGAAATTCCGGAAATGAATTAATTGAAACTAAGAGCCGATTGCATTCTATAGAAGCTTGTTTGGTGTGTCACGAATAATATCACATTAAGATGTAGTACTGCCAGTTTTACAGCAGACTGATCAAAACTGAAGAAAGAGACGTGTGGGAATTCGTTTCAATATTGCCTTATGAATCGCCTCGTGTGGGGAGTTATATATGAAAAGCCCCTCAAGAATGGAGGAAAGGAATTCATAAAACATTTTTTTAATCAAAGCATTCCTCTGTAAGTTTCTTGTCAGACATGTGAAAAGCAGGACGAGAAATGGCTCAGACACAAGAGAAAATAATCAAGGGGTATAGACACAACACTTTGCATCCCCCCTCTGAATTACGTTACACCCCTCTAATTCTACTGTGTGCTTTCCAGCAAGAGTTCTTGATAAGATATTTTAGATTCAGTCGTAACTGACAAATTTATGTTTTCACTTTTTTCAAAATATGCCCGAAATCCCAGATTATGACCTTAGACCAAATTGGTTCGCTTGAAGTTCAAATTGTAGGCTATTTAAAGACTACATAATTTTTCAGGAATATTTAAGCGTTTAAAGGCTGGATTTCTTCTAAATAATATATAAGAATTCAGTCCGTACCTCACAGGAAACAAGTTGCGTCTCCGCTACAAAGCCCCACCGGTTAATGATATTTATGAAAACAGTCGCTGTTTATTTTGAGACCCATACAGGCACAAATACAGAATGCAGAGTTGGGTGGTGCATATACTCGTAGTAGTAGCCACTGAGCTTTAAAGGGTTAATGCATAACGAGATAAAAACTTGGTAGTGTGGAAACAGTATAGGTTGAAAGATGTAAGCAAAGTAACGGATTCTTTAATATTAGGTGCCTCTGTGGTCTAGTGGTCAGAGTTTCTGGCTAAGATCCAGAGGTCCCGGGTTCCATTCCCGGCGCTGCCAGATATTCTGAGAAATAGTGGGTCTGGAACGGGGTCCAATCAGCGTTCACGAGGATAATTGAGGGGCTACTTGAATGGAAAAGTAGCGGCTCCGGTCTAGAAAACCGAAATTAAAGGCGGTGGGGATTCGTTGCGCTGACCACGCGACACCCTCTATCCACTAAACCTGGCACTAACTTCCCCGACAAGTGGCAGTTGCTCGGTCGGTATAGTTCGCTTGCGAACTAAAACCACGGAGTTTGTTTCTGTTTGTTTTGTGATGTTAAACCGTGTAATTTGGTAAGTAAACACTTACTTGAAGATCGATGCAGCTTGTTTGTCCAAAACGTTCATACTTATCTACCAGAATACACGACATCGTATCCGAAGAGGCAATAATCTAAGAGTTCACAACCTTGATAAACCTCAAATCTCGTTTTGTTAAGTTTCTTAGGTTATCTGTCATGTGACTTGTTTTCGCTGGCATGGGAAAAATCTGATATATGTTCTCACTTCTGTGTTAGAAAGACAAAGTTGTCCCTATGCTTAACTAATTAAGCACTATGCCATAAAAGCATATGGGGGATTGGATGTGTTAGGATGTTAAAATATATCGTAGTCTCAACATCAAGATGGTAAAATTGCAGCGTCGCATATGCACGGCCAGGAACAGACCGCGTGTATTAACACTTTCCGCCATTTGTAAAATAAATGTTGCCGTTTGCTTTCATGCCAGTATAAGCAAATCGCCGATCACAGTGGCCATGCGGTCTGATACATGAATTGTCTTAGCTTGGTGGAATGCTGGGATCGTGGGTTCAAATCCCACTCAAGGCATGGATGTTTGTATATGCGTTTATTCTGTGTTTGTGTTGCCCTGTATGTATGTAGAGGCCTTCCGACGGGCTGATCCCCCGCCAAGTCTGTGTAAAAAAGATTACGAAACTGAAGAAGAAGCCAGGGCCCAACAGGGGGCTGTAGAGCCGTTGATGGTTGGATGAATAAACAAATCAGAGTAGGACATGATTTTGTTTTACACAGTGAAATTAGGAGAAGACTAAAAAGCGGAAATGAATGTTACATTCAGCTGAGAGTGTTATATGCTTCCTCCTTTGTATAAACATAAGGCTATATGTGTGAAAGAGGATGAGATTAGCAGACCAAGTAGGACATATGGGAGAAAAGGGAGGAGGGGGTTAACACGTTTGGTACAGATCCTGAAGGAAAGAGACCACTACGGAGATTTAGACTTAGTTGGGGGGGGGAGAATTAGAATATGGACTGGATTCGTCTGGCTCAGGACGGGAAAAAATGGCGGTTTCTTGTGGACACGGTGAACTTCCGTTTCTACAAAATGCTGGGAATTTCCTCAGTAACCGAGAGAGCGTTAGATTCTCAAGAAGGACTAAACCCCATGGATTTGGTTTGTTACTTGGTGTGTGTGTGTTAGAGTATAAACCTGAAATTCGTCATCACCATTTCCTCTGAAAGAGCACGCGGTAGTGTAGTTGGTTGAGGCACTATGCTACAAGCCGCAAGGTCCGGGGTTCGGTTCTCGGTGAGATAATTGAATTTTTCAATTCACCTAATCCTTCCAGCCGCACTTCGGCCCTGGGGTCGACTCAGCCTCTACCAGAAATGAGTATCAGGAAACTTTCTGGGGGTAAAAGGAGGCTGGAGCATAAGGCTGACAACCTCACTGCCATATTTGAGCCGATTTTCGGTCAAATGTGGGAGCCTCGACGTCTCACAACCCTATGGGCCCCCACGGCCTGTTACAGAGATAGCTTTACCTTTTCTTTTATTTCTTCTAAACACAATAGACAAAACTAATGTTCACTGATAAGAAATAAAATTTGTTTGCTGTTGTTGGTATGAATGGGAGTTTGGAGATGTGATGTCTGTAGTTTCCAAGCACTGTACATACCACTGTGATGTCCGTTAGGTGGTGGGCCTGTTCTTGTACGGGCAGGCGTACAGGAAATTTTTAAAATTTTCTCATGACATTATCTCAGATATCGGAGAATTTCGTTACGATGAATCTTATGAGTACCTGAATATATTTTGTTTAGAGTAAGTAAGAACGAAGAGGAGAATAGGAAGATAAAGGCGTGAAGAAGAATGCAGCTGCAGAAGACAACGAAGTGAAATAGAACTGCTTTTTTTGCAGCCATTGCTGTAGATATTGCAGAGCCTATCAAGATCAGAACAATGAGCTGCAAGTCACACTCAAGTGAAACATACCATTTACTATTATCGACATAAAGACGTCCAACAACTTCTTGGAATCCAAAGAATTTCTTTGCCATTGTGAGTTCCATAACGATGCTTTCAGTATTGAGACTGTTGGACTTGAGGTTCATAAACAAAAGAAAACTCAGTGGCTTGTAGTCCGCAAACGAAATATACCGACCGAGCGACCGACGCTTGTCGGCGAAGTTAGTGCCAAATTTGGCGGATAGATGGTGTCGCTTGGTCAGTGCAACGGATCCTCTCGGCCCTTAATCTCGGTTTTCTAGACCGGAGCCGCTGTTTCCTTGAAATAGCTCCTCAGTTATCCTCACGAGTGGACCCCGTTCCAGAACCACCACTTTTCAGAAAATCTGGTAGCGCCGGGAATCGAACCCGGGACCTCTGGATCTGTAGCCAGATACTCTGTTTTCTTCTTGGGTGCAAAGTCATACAGTTTGAAAAGATTCCGACGTGTCGGAGAACCATATCATCTTCAGGATCGAAGATTATGTCAATCAAGAAACCAGCATATACAGGTGAAAATATTAAGCCTCCGAAAAGTCGGTCTCTGCCCGAATTACGCGGCGGTACAACTTAGAAGACCGTATCTGTCCGTAGGAGTTGTTTATGCTGTAAAGAAAAAAGGTGTTTTAGCTTTTACACCTTTACGCCTTTTTTTACAATAGGTTTATATTCTTCATATTAGGTCTGCATGGAGGTGTTGAGAAAAGTACCTTTGAATACCGTAGGGAACAAGTCTTAATAATATTGTGGCATATTATTCAAAACAAGAATTGTGGATCCAGAGAAACAGCCATTGCTAGGTAACGGCTGTGTAACGCGCAACAGGGGAGTAACTGTTGGAAGCAGTGCTTTTTTGTGCAGTCCGTGCAAAGGCTATATAACTAGGACCAGTCGCCATTACGGAAGGATCCTGAAACGGCAAA
The DNA here is from genome assembly GCF_002891405.2 of Cryptotermes secundus. Lineage (NCBI taxonomy): Eukaryota > Metazoa > Arthropoda > Insecta > Blattodea > Kalotermitidae > Cryptotermes > Cryptotermes secundus. Next base: position 107,118 of record NW_019725446.1, on the reverse strand, counting down.
TAGAAAAGTAGAAGTTTGGTGTGAGATGGCCGCCAGCCTGCGAGGACGTGAGCCGAGGAGCAGAGGAATGTCCACTGTTGGGAGGCGTAAGGAAGCAGCGCAGTAAACTCATTAACTTGTGTGATAGTGCTTTGTGAAGTGTAGTCACGAGTTGTGGGTTATCCAACAAATCCGATTACCAATCCAAACCCCGTCTGTACTCACTCAGTCACGTGACAATACATACATACTGAATGATGATAAAGTGGAATTGCTTAATGACGAGGGGCTACGCACCCTGTTATCAGGCTCAATCCATAACTTCTCATATTGAAACAATCCCAAAATACAGTTTCCGAAGATTTCTTATAAAGAAGCATTTCTTACGAAAGTGATGGCATCTTAACTTCCTTATATAAGCAAAGCTGTCTTCTGGTGTTTGATGCTTTCTCGGCGGTGACTATGAATATTTCTGTCTTGTGTGTGACGCCGTGCAGTCTAGCAGATATATACCAACTTTCGAAGAAACCAGCTGCCACCAACTATATGATAGAAGGGTTTCTACTACCCTGATGATGGAGACAGCATGTTAGTCCGAAACTTTTTTTAAATATTGTGGCATAAATACCCGGTGCTAAGCTGTGACCCTGTAAACAGCGGCCGTTGCTTGTTAAAGTCCGCAACATACAAGCAAGCGACAATAGAAGAACAGTGTTTTCCATACAGTTCTTTCCGAGATATTATAATCAGCACAATTGAAGCAATAAGTTGTCAGCTGAGAGTAGAGTTCCGTACGGGAGGCTGTGAAGAGAGGATCTGAGCGCGTGAAGCTGAAGAATTTCCATTGTTAGCAGCCATTGCCAGGGAATGGCTGATAACGACACAGCAGGCTGGAAAACGACTAAGCGGATGCTGCGGTGATTTGCGAATTGTGGAGAGAAGCGATGGCGCTGTAATTACTTTTAGTTCCTAGTTCTTTGTATAAGTGGTCAATAAATCCATCACCAATCCAAGCCCCGTCTATAGTTACCACGCATGCGTGACACCATCTGTAAGACCACGTGGCATCGCATTTCAGAATACAGCAGTCGTTGAAAAACAGTTCGTAAGCTCGTCAGGAATGTCTCCTGTTGTTTAATAAATGTTTAGGGGTTATTAGATTGTTCCCCGATATATCTAGCAATAGAAGTTAGAGGTCGTAGCTATATATATGGGACACGCGGTGCGTGATTGACTGAGGCACTATGCTACAATCCGGAAGGTCGCGTGTTCAATTCCCGATGGAGTCACTGGATTTTTCAATTGACCTAATCTTTCCAACCGCACTATAACCCTGGGTTCGACTTAGCCTCTAACAGAAATGAGTACCAGGAATCTTTCTGAGGGTAAAAGGCGGCCATCGCGTAAGGCTGACCTCACCGCCATCTGTGAGCCGATTTTCTAGAAAATGTGGGATCCTCGACGTCTCATATCCCTATGGGCCTTCACGGCCTGTTACAGGGATAGGTTTACCTTTTATATATGTGCATTCTTTCTGTAAGGTGGCCCTTTATTTTTAGGAATTTTATAACACTCGATCTGAACGTAGATAGAGCCAACCGGCGCTGTGTGAATAAGGCCTACGTCATTATATTCTCTTTGGAATTCGATACATTCCTGTGCGATACATCGTGAGGGAACGAATTGGGTGAAGTCCCTTTCTCGTTCGTTAGCAACATTCAAGCCACTCTAGCGATTGAAATGTGAACTAATACTCGACTATAAGACAAACAGGTACGTGTATTTCACGACTGGTTCTTGTAACTGTGGGAACATCTACCGTACAAGATCGGACATCAGTACACCCGATACACCTATTATAATGTCTGCTGAGGTAGGAACACAGAAACCACGTCGACAGATGATGTATTGGCGATGCAATAGCTCGCCAAATGTATCAATTTGCTTGTGAAAGTTCAGGCCACTCGTAATTTGTACGAAGAACAAAGATAGTCGTGCACAACGACAGGATATTTGCACGATGAAAAGTTATGTTCTGGGGGACTTCGGGTGTGGGGCAAAGCGGGGAGGGGGGTGGGGGAGATTGTGGCTTCACATGAATGTATGTCGTGGCTGTCTTCAGGCAAGTGGATTTATAACTCTACTGCTTTCTCTTTCCCCTTTTCTTTTCTTATACATTTCTTTCTCTATTTATACTTAGGTAGATATAGTTATTTCTTCTTTTCTTTAATTCTGTATACATATATATATACANATATCAGAGAAATTCAGGAATGAAAATGACGTTACATACGAGGTTGATGCATTTGTGCATGTCGTACTAAGCAAGGTATAAAGACAGTTGCTTTATGAGGAATTAGTTCGTACCATTGAATATTTGACGCAATAGACAAGGTGTCGCAGAAACCGATGTTGCTATAACCAAGTTTTACTGTATATATATATATATGACACGAGATAGCTTCAATCAAGGCAGCCGATCTGGGATTATGGGTTTGATCCCTGGCAGGAGAAAAGATATTGTAGCATGTAAACCTGAAAGCACTTCGAAGAAACCTGCTACCTCCATCTTGAAGACTGGCCTCTCATCTACTCTGAGGATAGAGACGCTAGTTGACAGCGACACACCAATTCACAGCATTAAAACCTAGAAGACTACTGTAACCTTTCGCATAGATATATTTGATTAAGGAGGTTGACCGAATGAATGTATTGTATATTGTATATCTATAAAGAAACTCGACTTCCTATTAATTCGAATTAATACTAATGGGGGAGACTTCTTTCGTTTTTTTTTTTGCGTTGAGCGTTTTCCCTAAATACGCCGGCTGATATGAGCCAAAGCTGAGTCACACTTGTCCACAAACATTATCATTGTCTGTGGAGTTTCGGCCAGCTTGCCCAACTTCTCCATTTATCACGCCCTATAAAAAAAATGGGCCTCACAACGGGGCGTTTCGTACTACATACAGCCTGGAATTCCCTCTCTTTGTCGCTCCTCTAGTCCCCCTTTGCTCTCACTATGTCCGTTGCCACCTCATCTCCCTCTTCCTCTCCAGCCCCCTGCTCTGAATGCACTTGTTGGTATACCGGCCCGTGGACTCGACTGGTCGGTTCCATTCATTTTTATTTAACTGGTCAAACTGAAGTTACAGAACCCGAAGTTTCAATATCACTATTACTGATGCCCGCCACTGGACACGATCCTGAGCCAGTTCCATCCACCTCCCATACTCACAACCTGTTTCCCTAAGATCCATCTTACTAATTAACTAACTCTCTGGTAGCAGAACCCGAAGGTTCAGCACCGCTAATACTGAAGCCCGGCACTGGACACGATCCTGAGCCAGTTCTATCCACCTCCCAGCCTCACAATCTGTTTCCCTAAGATCCGTCTTACTAATTAACTGACTCTGGTAGAAGAAGCTGCTGGCTGAACACGGTCATTACGCATTTTTATTTACTTAACTATATATTTAACGTATATTATTTATGTCCGTGCTTACCTAATTATATCACGTTTCTTGTACGAATGTCTCAGTATTTGAGATACAGTATTCCAAAATTAGCTCCCGTTTTCTGTGACCTCGCACATGCTTGATCTGATGTTGGGCGAAGTCGCAGCCGGGCATTGTTGGCCGCTGGTCTAATGCCCTCTTCACGCCGGCAGAGTGGGGATGAATACGTTTGTGGCTGCACACAGTTGTCACGTAGCTGCGTCTGCCGCTACCACCTCATGACTTGCGAAACAGTCTGGTGCACGTGGGCTGATGACCTGCAATATCCGGTGTAGATCTGCTCTTTCCTTGCTTGGCGTACTCTTCGGCTCTGAAAATGGAAGCAAATATTTCTTCGAATTATCGGGTTCTTTCTCAACTACACGGCATTACAAACCAGAAGGCTGTACTGTTCATAGTCACGGCTATGACAATCTAAGATCCTCGCTGTTGTTTGTTTCCTTAACTGCCTTCTGCACTAAGTCGGACCTGGTCATGTTACCACACACGATAGCACACAGCACTGAGGTGATAGCATTTGTGGTACAACAAATCCTCCAGACCCCAGTAATTCACGCTAATTGCGCAGTGGATTAAATTTTAATTCTCACGTCAATTTAATGAGAACCGAGTCAGCGTAGTCGGTATAGCGACTGGCTACGGGATGGATTACCGAGGGGTCGGAGTTCGAGTCCCAGTGGGGACAAGAATTTCCACTTCTCCATATCGTCCAGACCTACTCTGGGATCCACCCAACCTCTTATCCAATGGGTACCGGGGGCTCTTTCCCCGGGAGTAAAGCGGCTGGGACGTGAAACTAACCACATCTCTATGGTGTTATCATCCAGCAGCATTATGAACATCATGGGGTTATTTCTTCTTCAGAGTTATGGTGTGTACATTTTTCTACGAGCAGGCGTACAGGCTAAATCTAGTGTGATCACGTGTTCATCTTAGATTGTGGTCCTGTGGCGCATGACACCGTGTAGACTTGTAGATGTTTGGAGAAACTCTATAGTTGGAACAGCATGTTCCGGTAAAACGTTTGGTAACGACCCGGTGCCATGACTCGAAGGGAGTCAGTGTTCACCGCCCTGAAATCCTCAGTCTCGAAAGTTCTTCTTTTAACCACTCGTCAATATTTCCATCCCCTCTCTTATCGTGTCATGATTTTCTCTTACTTTTCCACCTCTGCGACTGCGCAACACAACTTTTGTGTCGCAGAGATTCACATTTTTTCTCCCCTTGTCGCAGCAATGCTCAATGTAATGAGACGTTCTAATTAGCACAACATAATCGACCAGGCGTTCATCAGACTCTTCTAACGGCACGATTTCTTACCTCTAACGAGTTCCAGAAACTTTGATTGATGTTTCGGAGAACAAGTTCCCTTCCCCTTCCAAACCATACATTAAATATTCCATTTAATGGACAGCTTATATTTTTTTCTTCTACCTTCAATTTCTTGGAAACAGCAGTATAAATATAATTCACGCTTCTTATGAAATTAAGACCAAAACGAACTCAGTAAACGTGTGTCATCGTTCAGTGCACAATACTGTCTTCTCGTGTCATCAGTGTCATCTAACTACAGGCAATGGGTACATAGTCTGTTGCATCAACTCAGCCATAATGCTTCCCATGTTACGCTCATCGCTTTCTTTATTGCTAGTGGGGTGGGACTAAGTCCCTTGTACTGCGGCCACTTCTGGTGATTGTGGAGCAATTGGTGGAATGAAGATTGGCAGGGGAAACTGAAGTACTCGGAGGAACCCTGACACAGCGCCACTTTACCCACCACAAATCCCACTTGACCAGACTGGGGATCGAACCCCGGCTGCCGCGGTGGGAAGCCAGCATCTAACCGCTTGAGCTATGGCGGGGCCCTCATATATCGTTTAGAAACACCTCAGTTTCTGCTCTACATGAACCTTGTATGTATAAAATAATTCCATTTCCATCTCTTGACGTTTCACGCCAATGATTTAAACCTTTTACGAACGGAAATTAACGGGAGATGCAGATATTTGTCTAAATTAAACATTTTATAGAAACTGATGACCGAATTTTCCGACATCTTCTTTTATTCCAGTTATGTATTTCATTATATAAATATATTTCAATACTCCATACGGTCTCATGCATTCCATCTACTGTTCCCAATTCCATTTATAGGTAAAATGTAATTGCCTTTCTTCTGAATTTGGAATTTCATCATAATTTCCCACAAACTCTGTTGCTGGTTGAAATTTTATGTTTTTCATATTCTGCACATATCTCCTTTTCTCTGGATCTCTGCTTCGCCTCTGATCTCACCAAGTAGGTTGGTCTAGGGCTAATTCCCTAGACTTTTCTTCGGGAAACGCTGGAATCTCGGTCAGGACACCGGCTCTGGATTGAGGTTTCTCTTAATTTCCCCGAGTTCCTCTACGATAATACTGGGTTCGTACCTTGAAAACCCACGACCGTCTTCTTTCAAAACATGTTATAATTCACACTCAATAACCATCCTAGCATTCGACGCTATACAATTTAGATACAGAGAACATTCGAAATGTCCCCACTTCCCCAGTGTTTCAGTGTGGGGTAACAAGACCAGAATTACCACATTCTTCTAAGGTAAGACAAGGTAAAGCTATCCCTGAAACGGGTCGTGGAGGCCCATAGGGCTGTGAGACGTCAAGGCTCCCACAGTTTCTAGACGATCGGCTCACAGATGGTGGTGAATTTACCAGCCTTACTCGCCGGCCGCCCTTTACCCTCAGGAAGATTCCTGGTACTCCTTTCTTTTAGAGACTGTGTGCACCCCAGGGCCATAGTGCAGCTGGAAGGATCAGGTCAGTTGAAAAATCTAATGACTTCATCGGGAATCGAACCCGTTTCCTCTAAACTTACCTTTTTATTTTTTGGCTAGGAAAGGACACGGAGAAAGTATGGGAATATAGAAAGGCCTGTATAATGAGAAGCTTAATAATACGAATCGTCGTAGTCAAGAAGGTTGAACTGGCAGGGTAAATCTGTCCAATTTTGTAACAACTTATTTCGTAGTAACACAATCTGAATTAGGTTATGTTTCACAATTAATTTTGACTGTACCCAGTAGGTGACTACATCTACGAAGAAAAATTAAAAGTAACTTTGGAATGCTTAACTAATTTCATACAGAATTTTGAGTGCAGTAAAATTAAGTACAGGTGACTCCCATTTTACGTATAATAGCGGGTTTGGTTTAGCGTCATGAGGAGCATCACTATCCTATCCGCGGCTATGATAGAAGTTACCGCGCATGCCCAGTGAATTACGCGCAGTTTCCCTGACTTACCCCACCACGCTCACCAGGCAATATCGTTTCCTACTCCTCAGTGCTCAATGTTTTTTTTCGGTAGCTTTACTGTTTCCCGAATTTTCGACATACGCGGCGGATTTTCCAAACTACAAGCCCCAAATATAACAAGAATCACTTGTATGTCACGAAATTGGGGAAGTTTGGGTTGTATGTGTGTAGGGTGCACAGAAGAAAAAGAGAATTAATACAAACTATTAATCTGGAAACCCTGTGGGAAATACAATTAGAGAGACGAAAACGCACGAGCAGACGTTAGCAAATTGAGGTTGTCTCTATGCTTAATTAATTAAGCGCCACGCCATGAATGCATATGGAGGAGTGGAGGTATAACGCCACCATTCTTAATGTCGGCACTAGATGGAGGTGAGTTGTCAGCTTCACGCCCCGGCAGCTTTTCCTCAGGGAATGAACCCCGGTATCCATTAGACAGGCTAAATATGCCCGAGCACTTGTCTGGAGGATATGGAGAAGAGAAAAATCTACGTCCAGAAATAATATTAAAAAGGAAATTGGAGACATGGTGTATGAACTATTCCGGGATGTAAATTACGATTTCTTGTTAAATATAGGGAAACTTTAAACTAAAATCTGCTCCTTGTAATATGAGAGACAACTAAACAGGCTGGAACTCCTGAGTAAGACGTGCCCTAGCGCATAAAAATGATAATCGTATGGTACAGAAACTTGACAAACAAGTTCGTTTGAGAGTAGAAAGTCTTGTGTCATCTTGTCGCAGTTGTTCTCATAATAGTGAAGTTGTGAATCTGTTATAACCACAGTCGTTTACTGGCTTACGGAGCTACAGTAAAAATGTATCCATCTGTAACGAGGCCAAAAGCGACGTGAAGACGTATCACCACATGTAACCAACTGCTGTTCGGCTGGTTGCATTGAACAGACTTAGTACCTCAGTACATTCATTCATACATACATTCAAGGGCACTAAAAGGTAAAGAGCCGGTCACGGTAGCCGAGCGGTCTAAGGCATGCACTGTCTTCGCTCTCTCGGAAGCCGGGATCATGGGTTCGAATCCCACTCAGGGTATGGATATTTGTGTGCGTTTTTCTGTGTTTGTGTACAGGTAGAGGCCTTGCAACGAGCGGATCACCCGCCCAAGGAGTCCTACCATATGTGTAAGATCGAGAGAAACCGAAGTGAACGGAGAAGTTCGTGGAGGTAGGCCTAGGCCCACTGGGGCTCTAGTGCCAAGAAAAAAAAAAAGAAGGTAAAGATGTCCCTGTGCTAAACTAATTAAGCACTACGCCACGAAGGAGTATGAGGAAGTGGGTGTATAGATCCACATTTTCTTGACTTCGGCATTGGTTGGAGGTGAGTGTTCAGCTTCACGCCCCGGCCTCTTTACCCCCGGTGAGAGAGCCACCGGTATCCATTGGATATGAAGTTAGGTGGACCCCAGAGCCGGTCTGGACGACGTGGAGAAGAAAGATTTTTGACCCTACCGAGACTCGAACTCCGACCCCTCCGTCATCCAATTCGTAGCCAATCGCTATACCGACTTCGCTATCCCGGCTCGACAGTGGGAGCAGTAAAGTAACTCAGGCTATGTAATATGGAGTAATTGGAGGACAGATAATTGTTATTGGGAAACCATGTGAGAGGAAGAGGTCTTAAAAACTCCGTGGCCTGTAGTTCGCAAGCGAACTATACCGACCGAGCGACCGCCGCTTGTCGGCGAAGTTAATGCCAACTTTAGCGGATAGAGGGTGTTGCGTGGTCAGCGCAACGAATCCCCACGGCCGTTAACCTCTGTTTTCTAGACCGGAACCGCTATTTCCTTGAAATAGCTCCTCAACTATCCTCACGAGGCTGAGTGGACCCCGTTCCAGACCCACTATTTCTCAGAAAATCCGGTAGCGCCTGGAACAGAACCCGGGACCTCTTAATCCTTAGCCAGGAACTCTGACCACTAGACCACAGAGGCGGTCGAGGAAGAGATCTTAGCCATATATTGAAGTTATTACTGCGGCAAATACCTGGTGGGAGTGGGTCACTTGACGACACTCAGTAGCTGCACCATGTTGCTCCAAATGGTATGACGATACATGTATTATAAATTGAAAAGAATTTGGGAGAAGCCGGTCGTAACCTACTCGAAGTACTATCTTATCCCAACGTTCGTCTGGAGGAAATGGTGAATGAGGAAAGGCGCTAACTCGAGATTCGAACCGAGGAGTTCCGAAATATGAACTTAGATCATTACCGCTACGCTAACCCTTTCGGTATTTTCCTGAAGAAACTAAGGAAAACCACGAAAACCCTCAAGATAACCGGTGTCCTCGCCGAAATTGGGCCTTGTCACGTCCCGAATACATAGTCTTCAATAGCAATTAAATATAGCACTGGCACATACAGGAAAACAAATAATTTATATTTCTATAACAATATTATTTGGTCCTCTCTTGTTATTAGTAGACGATACCTGGTAGGGTAAAGTTAACGCTATTCCTGTAACAGGCCGTGGAGGCCCATAGGATTGTGAGACTTCTACGCTCCCATATCTTCTAGATAATCGGCTCACAGATAGCGGTAAGGTTGTCAGCCTTGCGCTGCGGCCTCCATTTACCCCCCAGGAAGATTCCTGGTACTCATTTCTGTCAGAGGCTGACTCGACCCCAGGGCCATATTGCGGCTGGAAGGGTTAAGTCAATTGAGAAATCCGGTGGCCTCATCGGGAATCGAACCCGCGACTTTCCGGATTGTAGCATAGTGCCTCAACCAACTACGCTACCTCGTATCCCAATGATATTTGGTAATTTCTGGATTTGAAACTATGCAATTACTTAAAACTTGTATAATATGCATCGTGTTGTTTGTCATACGAAAGCTATATAGTGGGACAGTCTACACAAAAAAATTCTGAAAAAGGCAAAATAAACAGCTGTGCCAACATGTGTTTCAGGAACTACAGTAGTACCAGGATTCTTGTACGCTTGAAGATGACGCAAGAAAACGGTCGAAACTNATTGGCAGGGGAAACCGAAGTACTCGGAGAAAACCTGCCACGGCGCCACTTTGTCCACCACAAATCCCACTTGACCAGACCCGATATATATATATATACACGAGTATATGTCCAGTTACTTAAAGTTAACTGTTTTCTGAAATATGTGCCATGTAGTCTGATATATGGATATAAACGTTTCGGAGGAACTTGTTTATTGTAACTTCAGGATAAATTTCCTTTCGTCATTATTATGAGCCTCACAGCTTAACAGTGTGAGTTACTCCTTACGATGCCTGAGACACTTGAGATATTTAAATAAACATCTATGACATATTTAAGCATCCTGTTGCACTCTATACGATATATGATATAGACTCCGTCCTAAGTGCAACAATTTATTGTAGGTCTTTCGTCTTGTCTTCTTCTACACTACATGTTTCGGCCGCAAACGGCCATCATCAGGTGTATACACACGTTGTAAAGATAAGCAGCCGCACGCACACAGGGAGACTACACAGAATAACACCTGTACAGTGCTGAAAACAAGAAGTAGCCGCTGCAGCCCTATAGACGTGAGGCGAGTAACATTGAGAATTTTAAATTTTAAATTTTAAATTTGCGAAAAAAATTTAAATGAATTTTTTAAAATTGGAACTGAAGATTTTAAAAGTGCCAGTTCATGAAGGTCAAAATTGACGTGTGTGGGTGGCAAAGATGATGTACGAATCAGACAAATATCAGTGAAGTGGATCCTATTAGCAGCGACGAAGGGAACAATTGGGAAGACCTGTGTTTTTAAATTTTAAACTGGGTGCAGTGTAACAGCTACGTGAGTGTATACACCTGATGATGACCGTTTGCGGCCGAAACATGTAGTGTAGAAGAAAGCAAGACGAAAGACCTACAATAAACATCTATGATATTGTCACGATTCAGGGGTTTGCTGTTTGACGTGTAAGATGGGTTTTGGATTGGATAGTTGGATTTACACAGCTCAGTGACTACAGGAAAAACAGCGCTTTCTCACATCTGCATAGTTTTCAGTTCACCGTTACACGAACTAGGGTTTTCGGTCTTCACTAGTCTTATTCTGACAACGGATTTATAGGAGTCTTACTGTACCTTCAAATCACACATGAAGTCTTCACAGTCTAATTCCTTTCTTGCCATTATTCTGCAACTTGCAACGTCCGAAGACTCGACTCAGTTCAGTTCCTCTGCTTGCAGGCTCATGTAGTGGCAGGCTGACATCTCGAAACTCGACTAACTCTTCTCGACTGAATTCTTCTTTATAACCACTTTGTACGGACCACGCAGAAAACACAGCTTCTCTATTGTTTGGAAAACACGTTTACAGGGCAGTTACATAGCAACGTAGCGGCCTCCGTAGTCTAGGGATAACGTTTCCACCTCATGACTCAAGGTACGCGGGTTCAAACCCGGCGGAGGTCGTGGAATTATTAAAGGCGGAAAAATTCAGGGAACAAGTCCTCCGGGAGGGACTTTAAGCCGTGTGTCCCGTGTCGTAGATTTACGGCACGTAAAAGAACCTCATGTCTTTAGGAGACCTCTGAGCTAAATTACAGGCCCTTTCCCGCCCAAGTAGTCTCCAATGTCTCTGGTGGATGGGGGAAGCATCAAGGTACCGGGGGCCGACCTCGTTGGCTATACGGGGGCTGATGGCACGCACCGTTACCGGTAGGGTATGGCGACAGTAGAAATTAAAAAGGGGGACGCACAATGGACCAATAACTGGTCTAAGTGCATGGACGAACCCACCCCCTCCCATAATACATACATACATAGCAACGGAATTTAATCAGTAGTTGATTGCATATTCGTTGCCACGGGAATGCGTTTAACTAGTCGTTGCCTAGCAATGAACATATATTCTGATTTCACTATTCCGGCTTTGGGGGTGTCATGGCACAATATGTGTATACGTATACCAACATGGGTTTCAGGTGTAGAATTTGAAGGCAGAAATAGTAGCCTATTGTAAATTATCCTGGTAGGACTATTCAGAGTCATTATTCGTCGAAATCTGGGGAAACGAACCCTGGAATCGAGACAGCGAGTTCACGTGTTCATGACAGTGGAGCCCACCTTTCATGTTATTTAACAATATAAATCTTCCGACAAGAGACAATTTATTCTTGACTTAAAAGTAGAGAGGAATTTCTTTTCTAGTTGCTATCATAAATAAATTAATAAATGATTTTCAATTGTCATCAATACCACATCATCCATTTCGTGATTGCTTCAATGCCTTTATCAGTCACGACGCATCTGAACTGATATATGTACTATCGGAGTCGAAGTAAAGTCCTTATAAATCTACTTACTAGAGGGATGAGGCATTGGCTTCGAAATACGTATTTCTATTGTTTTCTTAGTAACTCCATGGTTACTGAAAGAGGCCGCAAGTTCCGGCAGTAAGCTTAAATAATTGAAAGCGTGTTCCTATGTAGACGATCCAAAGTACTCCAAAGTAAATGAAGCAAGACAAAACATGATATCTAGCAAACACGGCATAACGACCGTTTTATATATTCGATATAACGAGGAATAAAAAGTAACAATGGGCTTATATATAAATAATGTATAATATGGCGTGATATCGTCGCTTGTTCTTCTTGTTCTTCATATGCGTGACAATTTCTGTCATTTTTATTAAACTTTTACGACATATTCCCCTGTCATCTTGTGTTAGGATGATGCATCACATTATTGATATGGATTAATATTCTCTTTATCATGGGACCATGTCTCGCGTGCCCCATATGACAGTGTATGGGAGGACAGGAAGAAAGAAAATTAGTCTGTGCCTCATTTGACGCCAGAGGAAAACTGCCTGAATGAATTACGGTGAACTAGAACAATGGCATCAATGCAGTTTGACGCTCATAGTTCGGGATGTCGTGGATTACGTAAAATGAAACTGAAATGACAATTAGAAACGTCTTATGGGATATTTTGCCGTGCATTATGTGGTAATTGTGGGTTACCTAACGACGCTTTCGGTAGCTAGATTTGTATAACATCGAAAGAAATGGCGATTTGGAAGAGAACGGTAGTGGCACTATCGAGATAAAATCCCAACATATGCCTCGATGAACTGAAGAAAATCACGAAAGAACTCAGTCTCTACCTGCCGAAATCCGAACCGAAGATCTCCCTAGTATGAGTCGTTTCCACAACGCCAACCGGTTCGGTGTAACCCCATGTAGTTCGGTAGATATGTACCAACGTTTCGGAATAACCTGCTGCTTCCATCATCGAAGATGAGATGTAATTTTGCAACCTTGAAAATATAGACAATACTTTTTTTTTTTTCCAAAAATTGTTTTATATATCTACCAAATTTACATGGCTTCATAGACGTCAGTTTTCATATTCGCAGCCACAATAACCACATATCTTATTCTATAATCACAGACGCCATATTCTATTTAATGACATTGTTTCAACTACATAAGTTACAGAGCTTCGATGAGGCACAAGAAGTCACAGCGGTCGCGGTGCAAGGGCCAAGAAGCTCCACTCCTTCTACATTCATTCCAGAGCTTCGAACTGTAGCATAGGTCTGAATGATGACTTGGAAAAAACGTGGAAGAAAAGTGTCGTGGCTTATTTTAAGGCAGTTTGTTGAGACTGAAAACAGGGGCGAGACCCTTTGGTTAGGTTCGCCGGTGTACCGTTCGATACTCGAACCTGACATCCTCCAAATTACAAGCTTTAAACACTATATCGCAACTTTCCGTAATAGTTGATTCCATATCATATGGTACTGCTTATATAGCCTATAGGTTTTCTTAAGCAAAAATTATGTTTGCAATACAAGAACATCCGTCAGGAACAGCCTTCAAACAGGCGAACGCCTGTAAGGTAAAGCTGGTAAAGTTTTCCTTCTGCTTAACTAATTAAGCATTACGCCATAAAGACGTACAGGGAAGTGGATGTATAAATCCACGTATTCTTCACTTCAACACTATTGGGAAGTGAGTGGTCAGCTTCACGCCCTGGTCACTTTTCTCCCTGGGAAAGAGCTTACGATACCCATTGGATAGGAAGCTTGATGAGCCCCAGACGTGGAGAGGAGAAAAATCTTATCCTTACCGGGACTGAAACTCTGATCACATGGCCGTGCACCTGTAGCCAGTCGCTATACCGACTGAGATATCCCGGCTCTGGAAAACCTCTATAATGGATAACATTGTAATTAGTGAAGAAATTATTTAACAAGTGTTAAATTTTACTTATTCAGGTTCCAATTTGGTTTCTGATAAAGAAAATTATAACGGAATAAAAGTAAAAAGATTTCTACGAAGATGCAGTGAGTTTGCCAGGACCCTAGCCCGTAAAGTTGGAAAGGAGACAGAATCCAAATTCTATAGGGTCGAGGCAATACGAATACTGAGTGCAGAACAATGGCAGAATAATAAAAATTAATTTATTATCTCCTCCATTCGAGCTACATGTCTGGCCCATTGCAACTTCCTTGAGTCCACAAGTGCTCGATTATGAATATATCCACTCCAGAGATAATACGTTTTCATTAAACAAGGAAGTTTATACCGTGTACACCGACTTTACACTCTCTTCTTAATCAATCCAGTCCGCAGCACCGTACCATAGTTTGCTCAAATTTTATTCAGTTATTCGTTACTATCTGGGTGACAGCTCCAAGAGAATTACATATGTGGGAGCTGTAACAGAAAAAGGTGGAAAGGAAATTGTTACATTTGGGAATAAAACCTGGATGAAGAAGACCACTTGGAAAACCAAAGCATAGATGGGAGCATAATATTAAAGTGAATCTTAAAGAAATGTGATAGGGAATTGTGGACTGAATTCATCAAGTTCGGGAGGAGGACCAGTGCCGATATGTTACAAACTTTTAGGTTCTGTATTTCCTGAGTAGCTGAGCAACTATTAGATTCTCAAGAACGTCCCTGTCTTGTTTGGTTAGTTAAGTTTATAAAATAAAGTAATTATTTCGTCTTGCAGGTTGATATGTGTTATAGTCCCTTTTGGAATTGAGGAAAACGAAGCACTTATTAGTCAAAGGAAAAGACATGCACGTCCTCATCAGGCCGTGCATATTTTAGTTACTTGGTTTCTCGTAAATGTTCATTATCTTACCGCGAGTATCTAAGAAATTAGCACAAATATTGTCCTCCTAAGTAAAGGTAATAATTTAAAGTTTTCTGTTCTCATTATCCCGTTAATGTTTTAATCGACACTCCAGGAGGATCTTAAGATCTATAGATCTTAATGGACAGACCCATTAAAATTAACCTGTTATGTACAAAGTCTGGAAGCATGTAAAGGAAAATAGACTCCTTGTTGTGGATACAGAATGTCTGAGATAAAGGATTCTCTTTGATTTCCAAAGTTTCAATTACCCCATAAGAATATTGCCAAAGTTTTTCTTGCACGTAAAGACACGAGCACAGTCTTAAAAATTTAAACATGTGAAATATCATGTCATGTTGGTGATTACGCAAGTAAGAATGGATAATAACTGACTGTGGGCTCCATGTATTCACAATCTATCGTAACATTAAGTATTGAACAGATGTAAAGTACAGGTTTCCAGAAAATTTTCTGAACATTTTTCGTAAAGATAAAGAAATCCGTCAAAAAAAAAAAAAGATTCAACTGCCGGAAGAATTGGCACTACCTGTAACCATTGTGTTCTCCGTTCTGTCGACTGTCATGTTAACACAATGTCACGCAGCATCGGTACGATTTTATTGTAAGATATACATAGACAGTTATCTTTTGTTTCATAATATAGGCCGATATAGATAAAAAGGATCTATACATTTTCCTAATAATTATAAGAGTACACACAACGCGGGGGCACGCGGTAACTACAAGCTGGAAGGACGAGGGTTTGATTCCCCATGAAATCGCTGGATTTTTCAATTGACCTAATCCTTCCAGCCACACTATGATCCTGGGGTCAACTCAGCCTCTAATAGAAATAAGTACCAGAAATCTTCCTTAGTCGTAAAGCGCGGCCGGCGCGTAAGGCTGACAACTTGCCGCTATATGTGAGCCGTTTGTCTAGAAGATGTGGAAGCCTCGACGTCTCACAACCCTATGGGCCTCCACGGCTTGTTGCAGGGATAGCTTTGCTTTGCTTTGCTTTACTTTACTTATAAGCAATGCGATATGAAAATATTGATATTATGACGGTAACCAGGAGTTGAAAACAAAACGAAAATTGGCGTGGCTGAAGCAGCAAGGTCGAAAATATGTCTTTAAGAGGCCGTTGTTAGTACCGAATGAAAGATTTCTTAATCTTAACAAATTCATGTGGGCCTATTTATTATTCATTTGAGTTCCATTAAAGTTTTCGTCGGAAAACGTATGAATTTAATGCACAAATATTTGAGTGAAACAATTATGGCTGCTAATGGTATTGTGGTAAAAGTATAAGTAAAGGTATCCCTGTGCTTAATTAAGTACCGGGCCTTAAAAACGTTTGGGGGAGTTGAAATGTATTTCCACTATTCTTTACTTCGATACTAGATGTAGGTGAATGGTTAGCTTCACGCTACTGCCTCTTTACCTTCAGGGAAACAAGCCTTGGTATCTACTGTACTGGAAGTTGGGAGGGCCTCAGACCCGGTCTGTTGTGAATACGGTAATGAAATTACTGCCTCCATCTTCAGGATTGCACGAAACAGTCGCCGGAAAAAATGGTCTAGAGGCCAACGCTCTAGACGAGTATTCGAGAAATTCTGGGAAGTTGACTACCCTAACAGACGATTTTCATGGTTTTTCTCAGTCCCTCCAAACGAATAATGGAATAGTATCTAGGCTGGATCACGATCGCTTCCTTCCAAATCCTTTCCAATTCATTATCCTTCTTATCGTTCTAACCTCCGACACGATCTCGATATTCAAACGACGTTAAACAATTCATGAAGAATGAGGCAGTCGACAGGAAGTCTGCTGCATGCTTCGTACTGCGTACTCTCTTGAACCTCTCTTCAATCACGAAGATGAATACAGTAATTTCCTTCGAAATTTCTCGAATTTCTACCACAGTACACGGCGTCAGATCCCATGACAGAGCCAGCTTAATCCAACCCACGTCCTGCAGTCGTATGTCTTGCACCCAGACAAAGTGTTTTTAAGGAAGAAAAGAAACAAAATGGAGACGCATCTCGCGGTCTTCAAAGTGAGTGAGGCTGTCTAGCCAAAACTGTATGTGCTGTCTTTACTTCTCCACGGACTGCTTCACTCCCCCTGATTCTGAAGAGATCACAGTCTTCAGGGTTATCTGTGGCTTGTGGAATCACTAGACTTGCGTTGTGATCATTGAATCATAGGAGGTTATTCGTTAAAAATACCCACAATGCCAGAGCCTAGCAACACAAAGCAACAGAGATGCAGCGGCTGCCATCCGAAGTGACATCTGCACGCCGTAATTAGAAGCAAACAACAGAATATCAGGTGACATATCGAGAACTGTGAAAGTAGCTGTATTTCAATTGTTATTTCTTTTGTTTATTAGGAAGCATTGTTTCGTTGTGAAACCAATATTGTATTGCATAATAGAGCTATAGAGTCAGCATGCTGTAAAACAGGGATATCCAAACTACAAACCGTGACCTCCAACTGAACAGTATTCCGAATTGTGAGACTGAAGATTGGTTAATTGAAATATGAGTAAGTTTAACGGTACTAAGTATGAACAGGATGAATCTTGTTGAGTAAAATAGTAGGTGCTCTAAGGTGCCTCGATATGACAGATATCATAGCTACAGGCTGAATTTGGCTTTCGATTTTCGAAAGGGGCAAAAGACGTTTTCTCTGCTGCACAGCGTCCAGACCGGCTCTGAGGCCCAGACAGCGACCTATACAATGGATACCGGAGGTTCTTTCCCAGGGGTAAAGCGGCAGTGGCGTGGAGCTGACTAACTTTTCTCCACTCATTGACGGGATTAAGTATGCTTGGAGCTATACCTCCATTACCCAGTATGTGATGATGGCGTGGTGCGTAACTGATTTCGGGGACAGCTTTACTTTTATATTTGAGTGCGCTATCTGGGGAAGGAGTCGTATATTGTGGTAAGCGACCAGAGATAGACATGGCGCTAAAATACCGTAGCATTTGAAGACGATTATGATTATAGTGTAAAAGAACAAGATGCTAATTATTAGAGCGGAGGAGGAGATAAAGAAAATGGTAATTATAACAGAAGAATTAGATCGTCGTCATCATCATCGGAGCTAACTAAATCCTTGGAGCTGAGCCCTTCTTGAAAAGCCTCCAATTGTTCAGCTACTCAAGAATTTCTTAACATTTTTTGGAACCCGAATGTTCATTGCCGAGTTCACAAGAGCCCTCCACTGCTTCCTATCCTGAACCAGATCGCTCCAGTCCATACCATTCCATCCTATCTCTCTAATATCCATTTTAATATCGTAGCTTGTACATTCATTGTTAAGTAATGACTCTGTAAACAATACTCATTGTTAAACAACAGATTCCTAACATGCGCCAATGGAATGGCTGGAAAGCGGTGTTTCCTGTTCGGTCCGCACTGATGGCTGCGAACCAACAATGGATACAGCAACAGCCTATATGTTATAAGCAGGACAATTAGTCGCTTGAGTTCAGTCAGTCAGCGAAGAGAAGAGCAGGAGGCTGCTGTGAGATGGTCGCCAGCCTGGAAGTTAGTCAGTTGTGGGTTATTCTCCAGCCCCTAAGAACGTNCAGGAGGCTGCTGTGAGATGGTCGCCAGCCTGGAAGTTAGTCAGTTTGAGCAAGGAATCAGTTGTGGGTTATTCTCCAGCCGCTAAGAACGCAAGTAGAGGACATTTTTAGGCTCCGTTACCAGGAAGCGACTAGTGAAGACATGGAAGACTTTGTGTGTGCTTCAGTTACAGTGCGTAAACCAGTTAGGATGTTATAGGTACTTGTAGTTACGAGTTTTGTGTATAAGTGTTCAATAAATACAGTCACCAATCCAAACCCCGTCTACAGTCACACTCATACACATGACAATATTGTAACGTGTTTGGAATAGATACTTCCATGGTAACGCAAAAACAGCGGACCGTTGCGTAGGAATTGCAGAATCAACGAAGCAGCGTTTCCCCGGTGATAGACAACAGAAGGTTCACTGCGTAGCAACCGCCGCGGATATATAACAAGGTGATGCATTCGCCGAGACAGTATTGGGATAGCCGTCGCCGAAGACAGATGAGATCCAGCCACGGCCAAGGACAGTATAAGCATTGGAGTACTGGGCCAGAAGCCAAGTGATACTGCAACTGATAATAATTGTATGGCGTGTAAGTGAAGCACAATAAAGATTCGCTAAATCCGAGACCCACGTAAAGTTATTTGTTGCGCGATATACCCAACACGTGACCACCTACCTATGTCAAGAGTCTTCATAGTGGTCTGTTTCCTTCTGGCGTTCCCACCAGAATCCAGTATGCATTTCTCTTCTCCCCATTCTTGCTACATGGCATGCCAATCTCATCCTCATTAACTTGATCATTCTAATTTGAAGAAGAGTACAAGTTATGAAGCTCCTCATTATGCAGTTTTCTCCAACCTTCTGCCATTTCATCTCTACTCGATCTAAATATTCTCTTGAACACCACGTTTTCAAATACTCTCATTTTATATGTTCCTCCCTTAAAGTCAGAGACCAAGTTTTACACCCATAAAGAAAGACAACCATCATCATGTGAAGACATGACAATTCTTATAATGGAGTTAGGGTGGCTGTGATGGTCGATGAAGGGGAAAGGAAATAATTAATTATAAAGGAGAAAAATATAGAAAAAAAGAAATAATATTATAGCAAAGAGAAATGTAGTAGTGTAGTGATGGAAAAGCAGAGGGCGACAAGATAGAGAATACGATAATAATGCTAGGGTAAGATGGGGAGAATAGCAACCGAAAGAATGAGAGGCAGAAGAAGTGAGTCCACATTCGCCAGTGTTGAAAAGTTTTCATGAGTCTCAATGAATGCAAAGATAATTCCGTTAGTCTCATTTGTGGCTCTCAGCTAAAGAACTTTGGACAGCCATTTTCCTGACCCACCAAATGTCTCTGAGCCATATTCAATTGTTAATTTATAACTCCAACCTCGTAAGATACGTTGAAAAGAACTGCTTTCGTATGAGTGGAATTTGAACTTGTAAGATTTAGAAAAACTATTACAAAAAAATCTCTAGTTTAACAATGTTTTTTCTTTTACTTCGGTGATCACATCGCCCACATCATGAGGCTCCTTTTCAGGATAATCAAGACTCTTTTGTTGTCTTTCGCAAAATAATATTACATACTTGTTTGAAAAAGATTGTCATTGGCACTTTTTACTTCCGGTCATTGTTTGTGACCATCTTGTAAACACTACTGCCCTGGGTTCGTTTTGGGGACGGAATTCACATGTTACTTTGGGTCATCAATTTCGTGGAATTTAGATTTTATTTTTTAGTTATATAGGGTCAAGGTCGCGCCATAGCTCAAGCGGTTAGTCGCTGGCTTCCCACTGCGGCGGCCCAGGTTCGATCCCGCGTCTGGTCAAGTGGGATTTGTGGTGGACAATGTGCTGTTGGGGCGGGTTTTCTCCGAGTAGTTCAGTTTCCCCTGCCAATCTTCATTCCACCAAATTCTCCATGATCATAATCACCCGGAGCAGCTACAATAGGCCAATCAGTGGCCGCTGTGCCGAATGGACCCAGTTTCACCCCACCCCCCACTAAACAAATTTTTAAAAATGTAACCACTACATTAGCAGGTCTTTCACATCTCTTTCATTGTTCTGAACCAATAACAGTGAACGACAACTATTTCTTAAAAGCATTATAGGACGGAGAACATTAAGTTCACCGAACTTTCACTACCGAAATTTCAGAAATTTAACGCAACAATTTGTCTCTTCAGCGGATATCCTTTCAATTCTGATGTTTATATTCCACCCGTCATATGTGGTCTGATGTGGTCCTATGGGCCCTGAGATTTTTGTGTCCCATTTCACAGTAGGTGCCCTAATAACCTTTGAGCTCTGAAATTTATGCAGTCCGTTTCATATGGCTGTAGCCATAATCTCTTGAACCCTGAGTTTTGTGCCCCCCGATCAGCCAATATACTAGGAGCCTAGTGATTTAAATGTCCCGTTTAATATCTGATGATCCAGCATTCTTTGGGTCCGCATATTTGCCCCGTTTCGAATGGTCAGTCAGTATTTTTTGAGCCCAGGGTTGAACGAACCCTCCGATACTCGCTCCCCCACCTCCCCACTACTCTACGTGTACCAAAATTCAAGAAACGCAATGCTAAAGAGAAAAGCCTTCATTATTTCATTTTTCATACATACATCTTCATCTGAATTCCAGACCTTGGATTTCATCAGAAATCCTTCAAGTCACCCGAAGACTACCAAACCCTTTCTCTGCTACTCACCCCCTTACCACCAAAAGAAACTTTATAAAGAAAATTAAGTTATTATAAAAGTTTTGTGTTGTGTGCCTAGTTGAGACTTGGAAGAAAATGCACTGCTGATGACTGGTACTGAGATAGGGGGATGAGGGGGGGTTTGAGGATATGGGTGGGGGTGGGGGGGTTGATGCTTCACTCATTTCAAGTGTGCATATATATATCTATATATAGTATATGGGTCTCTCACTGGTAGGATCAATAATAAAGTTCTCCCTTCTCATCATATATATACCTATATACAGCATACACACAAGTCCTCCAATCCTATCCATTCTCTTTCCCACGCGTTTCTTCTTCTTCTTCTTCTCTGCTTGGCTTCTCTCATTAGCGCTATACCCTGCTTGCTTGAGACAATTCCAGTCCACGAATGCGCACAGCGCACCCCCTTACCACCACTCTCTCATTTCTCTTATAACCCCCTCCCTTCCTTTCTCTGCACCACCATCACCACCCTTGGTTTTAAAATATAAAAAAAGGAGAAGAGGACTGGGATCGCATCTTCCGCACGTAGCAGAGTGGAGCATTCTGCCCACGTGGAGAGAGCGCAGACTTCACAATGTGAAGACATGGATGCATGCAAGCGGAAGAGAAAGTATGGCGACCCATCACACTACTCCCCCCATTCTAATTTCGGAAAAGAAAAATTAAAATAAGAAATAGCACCGAGAGGGTGGATAGATTGTTAGGGGTAAAGAGACAGACAAGAAATTTTCAGTTATAGAGTCTGCAGTCTTCTGAGTGAAAGTGCTTTGTGAACCCAATGGTATGGTGCTAATGCCCTTTTGCCAAGTTGTGGGGTGGAGGGAAATCTGTAAGACTATACTCGAGGACGGGAAGGGAGGGAGGGAGGGGTTGACGGTTTTAAGAGTGAATGAGTGCTCCAGTCACCCTGCTTGAACTCTTGTCTCTAGATAACAGCATAACTCAGAGTACATTTCCTTCTTTAGGTTCAGTTTATGTATCAAGAGAATGGGTGGAGCGGCGCTCCTCCGTTCCAAGAGACGACCTTGATTTTACTCGACTCTCTCTGCGTACCGAAGGCAAAATTTGTCGCTATCAAATGCCAGAGTGACCTCAGAGGGAACGGACAGCGAGACTGCTGTACGTCGTTTACAGGGCATACGCGAGAGAAATAAACGAAGGAAGAAACTAGAAGACAAGACAAGATGAACCCGATAATAATCGGAAAGAGGAGAACGAGTTTAGTGAAATTTAATAAGAATAACCCGATAAATTTGCTTCTGACCTCTAACGGAGGTTTCAAAACTTGGCTAGTACATTGATAATCCTGACAGAATTAGCGTAGTTTTCATCAGTTCCTCCAGGTATATGGTTGGACAGTACTTCGGTTAGGCCACGACCACTTCCTTCCTCATCCTTTTCAATTCATTAATTACTGCTGTCGTCATGTAATCTGAATTTCTGACAGAACCGTTACTTAAACTATACATAAGCGTCCTCCGTAGTCTAGAGGTAACGTTCCCACCTCATGACTCGTAGTACGCGGGTTCAAATACCCGGCGGAGGTCGTCGAATTTTTAAGGGCGGAAGAATTCAGGGAACAAGTCCTCCGGGAGGGACTTTAAGCCGTGGGTCCCGTGTCGTAGCTTTACGGCACGTAAAAGAACCTCATGTCTCCAAAGGAGGTCACTGAGCCAAATTACGGACGTTTCCCGCCCAACAGCAGTCTCTAATACCTCTGGTAGATGGGGGAAGCATTATAGATACCTCTCAGCTAGTAGAGCCGGTCTCGCTGGCTGGGCGGGACTGATGGTAAGCGCCAGTACCGGTAGGATATAGAGACTGGTAGAAATCATAGAGGGAAGCAAAATGGACCAATACAGGTCTAAGTGCATGGGGAAACCCACCCTCTCCAATAACTAACTAACTAAACTATACATAAATATAAACGAATACACTGCCATGAATAAGGTGAAATGTAAATTTCTCCTTGCGTTTAATTAATTAAGCATCAGGGCATGAAAGCGTATGGAGGAAAGGAGGTATAACTTCAAGTGATGAGTAGGAGTGTTGGGTTATTTCGGCTGCTACAGCCCCGCTGAAGCAATCACATATACCCATTTGATAGGAGGCTGGGTGAACTCACAACCGGTCTGGATTCTCTAGAACACAGAAAAATATCTGGTCCTTACCAGGAACTGAACCTCGATTCCTTGGACACGAAACCTTTAGTCTAGTCGTTATACCAACTGATATATCGCTGCTCCTTCTGAATGAGGTACACTGCAATGATGAGCTCCGTTCCCGCGTACGTGCGTATATATATGTGAAGAGCGAGAACTACATTCAGGGACTCAGCAGTGTTCTCCACGCAGCATGGGAAGTGCGCCTAGATCTGTGTTTCCCAAACATTTTGACACGACCAGGCCCCTCGCAGCTTCACCATTCCTTTCATCGAAATAGAAGTAGATGTAACCCTCTGCTTTCGTATTTGTCTTTATCATGAACAATGGACCTAATCCTTCCAGCCGCACTATGGCCCTGGGGTCTACTCAACCTCTAACAGAAATCTTCCTAGAGGGGCAAAGGGAGGCTGGCGCACAAGGCTGACAAACTCATCGCCATCTGTGAGCCGATTGTCTAGAAAACGTGGGAACCTCGACGTCTCAGAGCCTTATAGAACTCCACGGTCTGTTACAGGGCTACATTTACCGTTCATCGCTCTATCTGTAATTGTTTTATCCGTGTATCTGCTGTGGGGGGGGGAATACTGAAAAATATACATAAACAAGCTCCATGGTTTTAGTCCGCTAGCGAACTGTACCGACTGAGCGACCGCCGCTTGTCGGCGAAATTAGTGCCGACTTTAGTGGATAGATAGTGTCGCCTGGTCAGCGCAACGAATCCCCACGGCCGTTAATTTCGGTTTTCTAGACCGGAGAAAAATACGCATATAAATATTAAATAGCTCGAAGAGTACTATATTCTGCAATGAGATGCCGTATAGCCTGATAGAAGTTATCCAACGTTTCTGAGGACTGTACTGCCTCCATTTTCAGGATTTAAGAGTAAGACAGTGAAGAAGCGAGCAGAGTGTTGAAGTTCTGGCAAAGCAGACAGCGTCAAAAGCCAGATAACAGTACTCCCCATAATTGCTACTGTGAAAATCTCACATCCAGTATTAAACATTTCGTCCAGATTCTCATGAAATTGGGAAATAAATAAGATTCGGAGAATACTATAAGCACACACACAAACACTGTTAAGGAAGCGTAAATGGGAAGGGGTGAGAATGCGGAGAATGACACGCGGGATGAGGATGGAACATACTTAGAATGATATACCAAGGTAAGATAATGTATTTGGAGAAAATATGTAAATATGGAAAATGACACATACATATAAGACAAATATTGGGAAAGATAAAAATTTGGAGAATAGTATACAGGAAGATGAAACTGATATTTAAGATACATAAGGGACATACGTCCAGAACATACATACGAGGGAGGCACGTAAGTACATAAGAAAATAACTTACAGACATACAAAAATAAAATATTCATAAAATAACGATATATATTTGCATTGACAGTAAACATACTCATAGGCCGCGCCATAGCTCAAGCGGTTAGTCGCTGACTTCCCACTGCGGCGGCCCGGATTCTATCCCGGGTCTGGTCAAGTGGGATTTGTGGTGGAAAAAGTGCCGCTGGGGCGAGTTTTCTCCGAATACTTCGGTTTCCCCTGCCAATCTTCATTCCACCAAATTCTCCATCATCATAATCACCCGGGGCAGGCTATAATAGGGCAATCAGTGGCCGCTGTGCCGAGTGGACCGAGTAGGACTCCAACCCCCACTAAGAGAATTAAACAAAACATGAAGAAAGCAGTCTTCTGGGATTTGGCACCGTGTATATGTGGTGTTAACCGACGTTTCGGAGGAACGTATCGCCCCCATCTTCAGGGTAGAAGAAAAAGTATAAGAAATCTGCNGATACGTTCCTCCAAAACGTCGGTTAACCCCACATATACACGGTGCCAAATCCCAGAAGACTGCTTTCTTCATAGTCACCGCCGTGAAAGCCTCAAATCTTACATAAATAAAACATATTCATACGTATATTGTACATTAGAGAAACATGGACTCCTCAAAAGAAAAATAACGCGGAACGGGGAAAGAATTTCGTTCTTAAACAAACACGTTTTAGTGTGAACGCTTGACATAAGATCTAGTGAAGTGCGACGGCTTTAAAAAGTGAACGATTGCCTAAAGATTGACAGGTAGGGCCGAAATATATAGCAATTGATGTGATTTTATGTTATTGTAAATTAAAGGAAGATGATGAACAGTTTAAGTTGCATTAAAGACAGAGGTGAATGAGGGAGTGATGCATCAATGGAACAGAATGCTCAAAGAAGAAAGTCGTGAGTGTGAGGGAAAGTCAAGATATGGAAAATTATGTACAAGAAGTAAAAGGAGGATGGAAATATGTGAAAATATGGAAAATTGCCTTTAAATACGTGGAGAAAATTTCTTCAAATGTGAACCACTTGTGCGTTTGAATACGACAGAAATTTTAGGTTGAGCAGTAAGTTCTGGAACGCATTCCACCGAGCCTCTTCGTGTCAATGTGACGTCATGCTGGAATGCTCTTTAATTCAAAATTAAAAATGCGTCACGATCGGAGGACGATGCTTCTTAACCGTGCGTTAGCCCAGAACTCCCATCAGGCGCCACTGACGCTGGAGCTGGCCGGAAGAGTGTACATCTACGGGCTGGGAGGGAGCCTATGGGAGGTCTCGCTACTCTGCAGTGGCCAGTAATAAGGCAGATATGTAGACCTATCGCCAAGTAGCTGCTGTGTAAACAGAGACGGTAAAACAGCCGTTGCTAGAGGATAGCTCTTTGGACATGTTTCCCCGGCGACGACGGAAAAGATGTTCTCCGTGTGGTCCGTGCCGGGTCTGCATAACGAGGACTAGTAGTTCAGCCGACGAAAAGGGAACCCAGTGCCTGGGGGTATAGCTGGGCCACCCTGTTCCTTGGGAATATAAATACGGGGACCTGGGCCTCCAAGTTGCGGGAATCTCAAATCTGAGAAAGTAAAATGTCCTCATGAGCCCCGCGGGACATGGACCCAAGAATGACTGCGATGGCGAGGACCATCAGCAATGTAAACGAGAGACCCTTCCTCTCGTCAGAGAGAGCGCCCCATATCAACAAACCCGAAACTGTCTGACAGTAATAAAAATCCGGTTTTGGGTCCTAGATGGATGCCCGACACAAAGATAGACTGGCCGACTGACAGTCGGTCGCAACACAATTTTGAATTGAGAATTGCGTTTATGAGTAGTAAGAAGCTGGTAGCTGAGGCCAGGGACAGTTCGGGAACCCAGAGGAAGGGGAATGACCGCCGTTGGTAGCAGTTACCAAGCAACGGCTATTGAAAACTGAGAGGTCTTTATGTGTACTGTAGTTAAAGTGAACTTTGGGGCTTGTAACTCAGTGAGACTGTCATAGATACTTGTAGTCACGAGTGTAAGTGTCCAATAAATCCAACCACCAATTAAAATCCCATCTGTAGTCACAGTCACGTGACAATATTAATACAAGCACCGGATGTGTTGATGCAGCCGTATCACTCTGAGCTTGTGCTCGTTAGATACCGGCCATTCTAAAAGTGTTTCTGGTTCTTCCTCAGTCTCGTCAAGCAAATTCTTGGCTTCTACCTTCAAATAGGTCAAGACCGCCTCAACCCATTCCTTTCAACCTCATTTGTTCGTGTGTAGTATTTCAGTTCTTTTATTTTTGTTTATTTTATAAAGCTAACAGTCGGGATTCGAGCCGGGGTAGCTCAATCGGCATAGCGACTGGCTACGGGCTGGACGACTGAGGGGTCGGAGCTCGAGTCCCGGTAGGGTCAAGAACTTTCTCTTCTCAACGTCGTCCAGACCGGCTCTGGGGCCCACCGTACCACCTAATCAATGTGTATCGGGGGCTCTTTCCCCAGGGGTAAAGCGACCGGGACGTGAAGCTGACCATTCACCTCCAGCTAGTGCAGACGTCAAGAAAATGTGAGTCTGTAAATCCACTCCCCCATACGCCTTCATAGCGTGGTGCTTAATTAGTTCAGCACAGGAACAATTTTACCCTTACCTATCAGTTGGTATTACTGGGTTTTTGCACTTCGTCCATCGGCTGGTATGCCAAAGAACACAGCGTTTCGGATACCGGATCCGTTTCCATCCTCAGGTGAGGGGAGACACCTAGTCTGTTGGTGGTCCAGTGAATAAGGTTAACTCTTTCTATAAGCATCCAACAGATTAGGTCAATTGAAAAATCCAGTAACCTTATCGGGAATCGAACACGTAACCTTCTGGCTTGTAGTTTGTGCCTCGACAAAGTACGCTACTGCGCACCCCCAGTAGTAGTAGTAGTAGTAGTAGTAGTAGTAGTAGTTCATTCTTTCCTTCGGGTGCTTGCCAGCAGCAAGGAACACTTGAGAGGCAAACTCGGCAATATAAACATTACTAAATTACATACTTACGGAGCTGAGCCCCTCTTGAGGGAGGCCAAATCTGCAGTTACTCAAGAATTTCCCAGCATTTTATGGAACCCGAAGATTCATTACCGTGTTCACAACAGCCCTCCATTGGTCTCTATCCTGCGCCAGATCAATCCACTCCATCCCAACCCATTCTATCTCTCTAAGATCCAGTTTAATACTGTCCACCCATCTACGTCTTGGTCTTCCCAGTGGTCTCTTTCTTTCTAGCTTTCTTACCAATATCCCATATGCATTCTTCTTCTCCCCCGTTCGTGCTACATGCCTTGTCCACCTCCTCCTCCTTCACTATAATTCCATTAGTCTAATTACACTGGAGAAGAGTACAAGTTATGAAGCTCCTCATTATGCAGTTTTCTCCAACCTCCTGTCACTTCATCTCTCTTCGGTCCAAATATTCTCCTCAACACCCTGTTCTCAAATACTCTCAGTCTATGTTCCTCCCTTAATGTCAGAGATCGAGTTTCGCACCCATACAGAACCACAGGCAAAATTATAGTTTTATATATTCTAATTTTTATGTTTTTGAACAGCAGACGAGAAGACAAAAGGTTCTGGACTGACTGTTAGCAAGCATTACCCGAGTTCAATCTTCCATTAGTTTCCTCGTGAATCAAGTTTTGATTTGTTATCGTCATTCACAAATATCTGAACTGTGCCAAATTTTCAAAACATCTGTTTCCTATTTTTATGTCATGATTTTGCCCTGCAGCTTGTTGACAAGATAGCAAAATGTACTTAGTTTCCTCTGTGTTTACTTCTAGACCAACCTCCTTACTTGCGTCAATTAAAATTTCACCCAGTAGATTCACATCGTCGGCATAGACCAACAGCTGACGTGTCCCGTTTAATTTCAGACCTACCTGGTTTTTCTGGACCTTCATAATGGCGAATTGTAAAGCAAAGTTGAAAAGTAGTGGCGATAAAGCATCTCCTTGTCTTAGACCATTCTGGATAGGAAATTTATCAGACAAAAGTTTACCTACACGGACTTTACTATACGTTTCGTTTAAACACATTTTAATCAACCTAGCTAGTTTCATGGGTATCCCAAACTCTATCAGAATATTGTACAACACTTTCCTCCTAACTGAATCATAGGCTTTCTTGAAGTCTATGAATAGCTGATGTACTGTCTCATTATACTCCAATTTTTTCTCCAATATCTGACGAATGCAAAAGATCTTATCTGTAGTTGATCTGTTACATCGAAACTCACACTGATGATCCCCAATACTTTCATCTATGTATGAACTTAACCATGAGAGAAGAATATTGGATAAAATTTTGTATGAAGTTGATAGCAGTGATATCCCCCGATAATTGCTACAGTCAACTACAGCTGGCACAATAATAGATTCCTTCCACTGATCAGGCAATTTTTCCTTATGCCAAATAGAACTAATTAACTTATAAATAATAAAACGTTATATTTCGCCTCCTGCCTGAACAAGTTCTGCCGGAATTTGACCACTACCTGGTGATTTATACCTTTTCAATTTTGCAATAGCAATTTCAACCTCAAAAGGGCTGGGATCAGATACTAACGGCTCAGCTGTATGCATTTCTATCTACCTAACATCACTGACCCTATATACATTCAATAACTGAGAGAAGTGATTCTTCCACCTATTCAAAATGTTGTGGGAATCTGCAAGCAGATCACCATTCTCATCCTTCACTAAGTTACTTCTAGGTTAGGCCGTGCCATAGCTCAAGCAATTAGTCGCTGGCTTCCCACCGCCGCGGCCCGGGTTCAATCCCGGTTCTGGTCAAGTGGGATTTATGGTGGACAAAGTGGGGCTGGGCCGGGTGTTCTCCGAGTACTTCGGTTTCCCCTGCCAATCTTCATTCCACCAAATCCTCCATCATCATAATCACCCGGAGCAGGATACAATAGGCCAAGCAGTGGCCGCCGTGCCGAGTGGACTCAGTTGGACTCCACCCCCCAATAAGCGAATTTAAAAGAAATAAATAAAAAATTTACTTCTAGGTTGGTAACCCCTCTTAATGTAATTTATTCCTCTGTACAGGTCGCTAATGTTCTTGTTCTTACAGTTCATTGCAAGTTCATCAATTTTGTCTTTCAGATATTCCCTCTTTTTATTCCTGAAATGCCTGCTGGTTTCGCGTCTTATATTGTTCAGTTTATCCCCATTTATTTTGCTTGGATCCTGTAACCATTGCAATTTGGCTTGTTTTCTGTGGTCTAGTAACATTGAGCATCCTTCATCGAACCATGGCTTATGCTTCTTCGGTTCATAATAACCTAGACTCTCCTTGGCAGAAATTTTGATATTCCCTCTAATAGTTTCCCAAGCTTCATTAACATCCGCCTCAGTGTCCAAGCTTTCCAAAGCCGCGAACCTATTTGAGATTTCAACACGATACTGCTCTTTACCCTCTACCTCATTTAGTTTCTTGAGATTGAACCTCTCCATATGAACTCTGTGTGTTGCTTGTTTGCTCACTGCCAGTCTTTCCCTAACCTTTGCCGCCTCCAGGTAGTGGTCAGTATCACAATCTGCTGCCCTTAATGATCGGACATCAAGTATACTTCAAAACGGTCTCCTATCTATTAAAATATGGTCGAGTTGATTGTGTATCTTCCCATCAGGGGATGCCCAAGTAAATTTATGGACAAAGACAAAACAACTCCGTCCAGTGTGACTATTTAAGTTTTACTACTTGAAAACTTAGCACCCTTACATGTTTCGATTCTTATGGATCATCTTCAGAGGGAACATCAATATTTATTCGGAAACCACTATCACAATACGTGTTCTGAGTGCCAATTTACATACACACACAATGCCTGGAGTACACAATATACACAATATCCAATTTTTCACAATCACAGCAGCTTTCCTGGCATTAAAGTTTTTAAAGTTTTTAAAACTTTGTTGTTTAAGTTAAAATTTATAAACCATATGGTTCGTGTCACTTCTCCTATCGTCTTTCTTGAAGGGGGCTGGACTTATGCCCTCTGAAGATGATCCATAAGGATCGAAACATGTAAGGATGCTAAGTTTTCAAGTAGTAAAACTTAAATAGTCACACTGGACGGAGTTGTTTTGTCTTTGTAATTGTTAGTGTGACGGACCAGAATGAAACAAATCAAATTTATGGATGTTACGATGTGGGAACATTGTACTTTTGGTAGTAAGATTTTTTCATGTGGCGAAGTTTACTACTCTAACTCCATTATCATTACTAATTTCATGCAAACTCTCATTCCCAGTTGTTGGATTGAAAATGTCTTCCCTCCTTACTTTGGCATTGAAATCTCCTAGCAAAATTTTCATAGGGTACTTCGGGAATTTATCAAATACATGTTCTAGTTCTTCATGGAACCTGTCCTTTATGTCATCAATTTTATCATCTGTTGGGGCGTGAACATTCATAACAGTGATATCACACCAGCGACCTTATAGTACATATGATAGTATATATGATATCCTATCACTAACGAACTCTACCTTCTTAACTGCTGATACGATTCTCTTATGTACGAAAAAACCTGTACCTAATTCACGATCTTCATTCCACTTTCTATAAAAGAATGCATATTCGCCTGCTGGTGCGATGCCACCTCCGCCCCATCTGACTCCCTGTACCCCCGCGAAATCTAACTTATATTTTAAGATTCTTCTGTCACTGCCCTGAGCGAACCTGCCCTATACATACTTGAACATTTCAAGTACCATGTCTCATATCCATTTTCTTTAGCTTAGGTCTTTTATGCAAGGAATCTGTTCAGGTCCGAGGCTTCTTGAGAATTTTCGTTGCAGGATTATTTTTTACGGTGATGATTTGTAAACCCCACGCCCAACCCCCCAGTTTGAGAACCACGCCTTGTCGGCGGTACGCGACTGCTTATTTAATATATTGGCAGCTTCCCTCCACACCTGGAGGGCGTCTTCTCCATCCGCAACCTGAGGACCCGCCATGCCGTGGTGACAAGGGGCCCACCTAACATGGAATATGAATATTACTAAAAATTGAAATTAGTAATTGAACCGAGCAGGCTTGTGTAGCAGTAAAACTCTGGGCTTCTATTCGGGCAGTGCTTGGTTCGAATCTTCGCCGAAATATCGACAATCATGATTGAGTATTTTCGTAATTTCCTCGGCCTCTCCATGCGAATTCCAAGAGAGTGCCTCAGTTAGGGGGTGCGCCCGTTTCCTTCCACATCCTTTCCAATTCATCAGTAACCCTACCATTCGATAGTATATTGTCGGACACGGACCGCGTCGTAAAACACTCCATTAAAACGAAATAATTGAAATAAAAATTGATAGATTAGTGACAATGTACGAGATGGACTCGAGAAAGCAAAAATTATCCTAAATGGAAGTCATGCTTCTAGTAAACACATATCAAAATCGACAGATTCTCTTCATAACTTGAAAATTCTAACTGAAGAATTGAAGGAATCTTCATTTTCTTCGTGGGCACACGGAGACGATTAACATTCGTAATAGAACACCGGTTGGTTGGTTCTGTCTTTGAAAACCTTAATGAGAATCATTGAGTTGTCATCGTTTTTGGAATAAATTGTCCTAAAACTTCAATAATTCAAAACTGAACCATAATCGAAACAAAATTATAAGGAAAATCGTCTTGAATAAATTGTTGGTGGTGATAATGGTGATAATGACAACGACAACAAAAAGAATTTATTTCCTGTTTGTCTGATTTTGTTCAACTAATACTTGACGTGCTCTCGTGATGCACTACTGAACTATCATCGTCACTTGTCAACATGGCTGAAAGCAATTCATTTTCCTTCTAATCAACTCCGTGGGTCACACAATTTATTTCCTTAATTACTCGCAAACAGGTCATTTTATCAGGTGACGGTTCGTAATAACCATTATCACAAATGCAAGCAAGGAACACGTGAAGTAGATATCATAAATAATCCAATAACAGACTGAGTGGCATAATTTTGTCCCCTAATTTTAATTGCGCAATTAAAAAGAAATTGGAGTAATCAGGACACTCACTACCGTCTGTCGGCCATCTTGATTCCCGAAGATAGGATTATGTTCTATGAAATTGAATTGAATATGCAGGCTTGATGTGAGAAGCAATTAACAATTAGAAGCAAAAAAAATCGTTTTAATAATATTCATAAATTCAGTTCTCACCTTATAGGAAAACTACTGAGTCTTAATTACAAAGATCAATCCGGTATTGCTGTTCAGGGAAACATGCAGAGACCCATGCATGCGTTATGTGGAAAAAATGCAAAGTTGTCTTTATATTAAAATTGAAATATTTTGGGGGCCACTCGGCAACGTAGTTGATTGAAGCACTATGCTACAAGCCGGAAGGTCGCGAGTTCGATTCCGGATGAAGTCATTGGATTTGTTAATTTACCTAATCCTTCCAGTCGCCCTATGACCTTGGGTTCGACTCAGCCTCTAATAGAAATGAGTACCAGGAATTTTTCTGGGGGTAAAGGGCGTCCGGCTTGTACGGCTGACAACTTCACTGCCATCTCTCAACTGACTGTCTAGAAAATGTGGGAGCCTCGACGTCTCACAACCCTATGGGCCTCCACGACTACCTGCAGGAATAGCTTCATTAAAATATTACTAATGTTATAATAATATTATTAGTAAAATGTTAATAATACTCTGCTGGAAGGATATATACATTTTGTTTTTAAAGAACTGTCCATGAAGCTTCTTCATCTGGATATTTTCTCTGGACGAAAACGAAAGTCTTGAGAAATACGTGCTAAGAAAATTTTGTGCCAAGAGAGGAAGAAGTGACGTGGAGGAAACAATACAATCAGGAGAAGTACTATCTTCTGGGATATGATGCCTCATAGTCTGACGAAAGTCCACCGACGTTTCGGGGCAACGTATTGCCTGCGTCAAACAGTAAGCTAATCAAGAATCAAACGGCAAACAAATAGATGCAGTACTTTGCTCTGAAATATCTGTTAACATCTGTCTGATTGCACGGTGTCACACATCAGCAGATATCGTAGACTATGCTCTAAAATATCTTTGAGGGTTTTTTTATTGCTAGTGGGGTGGGACTAAGTCCCTTGTACTGTGGCCACTTCTGGCCTCTGTACCAGCCCCAGATGGTAGTTGAGGGTGATTGTGGAGCAATTGGTGGAATGAAGCTTGGCAGAAGAAGCCGAAGTTCTTTTTCCTTGGCCCTACAGCCTCAGTGGGCCTAGGCCTACCTCCATGAACTTCTCCGTTCACTTCGGTTTTTCTACATCTTACGCATTCAGTAGGACTCCTTGGGCGGGTGATCAGCTCGTCGCAAGGCCTCTACCTGTACACAAACACAGAAAGACGCACACACTCAAACTAAACATCCATGCCCTGAGTGAGATTCGAACCCACGATCCCGGTTTCCAAGCGAGCGAAGACAGTACTTGCCTTAGACCGTTCGGCTACTGTGACCGGCTGGGGAAACCGAAGTACTCGGAGAAAACCCGCCAAAGCGCCACTTTGTCCACCACAAATCCCACTTGACCAGACCCGGGATCGAACCCGCGCCGCAGCGGTGGGAAGCCAGCGACTAACCGCTTGAGCTATGGCGCCGCCATCTTAGAGGGTAAGTCATACCTTGAAGGAAGCTTCTCTGTATTCAATGAAGTCCCCCATATGAAATTTCGGGTTCTCTTTGTATGTAGAAAATCGAATCAAGTAACTTTCCAATGATGACGTAATGGTCTGTCACGAGTACTTTAGACATAGCACAGTAGTCTTAATATTGTCTTGTTTTTTAATGCTACTTTCATTATTTCGAAATAATAAATTTTGGGCTTATGCGATCGCCATGCTGTCTGTGCCCCCCCCAGTAACTTTTGAATTTCTGAACCAGTTTTTATGAAATTTGGTATGTGCAACATTGCACCCGAGCCCATCTCAACCGCGTATTTCATAAATCCCTCCCATCAGTCTGTGTTTGTATGTGTATCCCCTATCGTTGCTAGGCAACGGCTCAATTAAAATGTTTCCGCTTTAATGAATACACGTGGAACAATAGAAGAATTGTTGGAACCCTAAATTTCTATGCGGTGCCTGTTATATCAAAGGGAAGTAGGCAAATATTTCTTACGTGTTTTTTTTTTTTTTGGTTCCTTCCTTATTCAGTACAGAATTAATATTTTTCGAGTATGTAGTACACAATGTCGCAGTACCGCTGATCGTTGTTGTTCTTTCCTGGAAGTCCTCCAGTAAAATTAACCAGACGTGTCCACAGCCTAGAGTCCAGGGTGTGTAATTATGCAACATAAAGCATCTCTCTCGGAAGAAATTTTTTTACTGCTTGTAATTTTGCAGTGATATTAATGTTGTACAGCTACCACAAAGTGATGGCGTTTCTTACTCTGTAGGCTTACTTCCGGTGTACATAGCTTCGCTATTGAAATGAGCTTCATTGCTTTCAGGAACTTTGATGCTGGTGACTCATCCCTCAACAGCTTAGAGACACTTGTCTGTATACCGGCCTCTGGAATATAACGGAATATTTGTCAGTGAAGTTCATGTCTACAATGAACTTATAATTAATGGTCATTAGGATATATATTCAGTTATGTGACTACTTATTTATTTGTCTATTTATTACAAATTTCACCATATAAATTAATCATTCACGCTGATATATAAAAAAGCTCTCACACCATAACATTTCGCCAGACAGCCATATTCCTACAAATATTATATTTTTGAACATTATCCATCGTCTTGTCTTCATCAAATCCGTCCTGTTTACTCTTCAAAACACAACGTTTCGGAGACTGAATTCTGTCTCCGTTTTCAGGTAAGGTGAAGACAAGACGATTGATAATGTGCAAAAACATACGTAATATTTGTACTGATGCACCGTCGTCACAAACTTTTTGATCTTATTCACCATATTCCTCTTTGCATTTTCGTAAACAAATGCCAAAATAAATTATACCTGCTGTTCATTGATGAATGTAAGTAACCCGATGGAGCAGAGTCGTCGAGGAGCCAATATTCATTCAGTTGGTCATTAAAAATCTTGATTTCTATGGTATCCGAATGTTCGTTGCCCTGTTCACAAAATCCCTTCTCTGGTCCCTATCCTGAGTCAGATGAATCTGGTCCTAAACCTCCCATCCTATTTAAGAATTATTTTAATATTATCTTTTCATCTACACTTCGGTCTTCCAAGTTGTGTCGTCCTCTCAGGTTTTCGGACTACATTATGCTATTTTTTCTTATATATCTCATGCCTACTACATGCCCACCCCAACTTGTTGTCCTTGATTAGATTATCCTAATAATATTTGTTAATGTACACTAACGTGAAACTTTCTACGATCGGTTACCACAGAGACCTTCATTGTCCAGTGTATAATGGCACGACTGTTCTCTAAACTCACACATTCTGACGACCACCATGGCACTATTGTTTCTGACAGAAAAACAGTAGGATTGATCTAAACGTCTGTGACGATGGTATATTAATACAATCTTTGTGTCTCTGGACATTTTACGTCGTCCCGCTTTTATTAAAAAAAAAACAGCGTTTCAGAGACTGGATTTTGTCTCCGTCTCCAGGTTGAACCTACTAAGTTGGACATAATCGATAGAGTTAGTCACTATCTCCGAAAAGCAGTACCAACAGAGAATATATAAACCAAGTACAACATAAATCCACCTACGAGAGTTAAGACAAACATTAAATTCATTAAAAAAACTCCACGAACATGAGGCCTAACACCTTTGTCCATGCACTATTTCTCGGTTATTGCTGTTACAATCAGAGTACTATCAGAATAGACGTCATCACTAAAGAGACAAATTCTCTGTATGGTACCAATATGAAAACAAAATTTTCCAATATAATCTCAACTGGACGGAGATGCAGTTTAATGACTTCTGCTGTGGTAAAGAGAGTACAGATGGGAGAGACATACGGGCTGGGGAAACTGATCGGATGATTTACCAGAGACATGTGGGCGGATTCACTCTATTTCATGTATGTGGTGTTTGGTTCAATCTGTAAGACCTTCTCTTCTTTCCAACACTTTTGTAGCCCTCTTCGTGTGCAGGTTGGGCTAATTTTGATTTTGCAAGCAGACCCTGTGTCAGAACGAATTAAGGAGCACAGCTATAACCTGACCCAAGGTTTGCGCGTAAGACTGACAACCTCACAGCCATCTGTGGGCCCACTGTTTAGAAAATGTGGAATCCTCGGCGTCTCACAGCCCTACGGACCTCCACGGCCTATTACAGAGATAGCTTTACATTTCTTTTAGTTTATGATTTTACATAAAAGGGCAAATAAATTTTCAGCTTATCAGAAAAAAACACGTAAACTGTTTCAGCTTATCACAGTACATATTGAGCATGGATGCTAGCATGTCATTGCTATCTTCTGCCTAATTCGCCTGTTGGGTGTCCAGTGTGAAGGCTTGCTTTTATACAGTCTTATTCTGACACATACCTGCGTGACCTCTTGTGTGTTCTCTTGTCAAAGTTCTCTTTTAGGGGCTAGAGTATTAAAGCACTGTAAATTAGCATTTCTGGCATACAGAATATCAGCAGACTGTACTATTCACGCAACTCCATTAATTCAACACAATACATTGGATATGTTACCGTTCGCTGTTTCGGAACTGTGAGTCTGAAACTTTCAGTGTTCAGCAGGGTCGCATTAGTAGGCTTACAGTTCAGAAGCCTTCAGTATTTGAATTAAACGCTGACAAAACTGCAGGACAGTGGCAGTGAAAGATAAAGCGGTTTATCAAAGTTTTGACGACAGTTCGACGGCTGCAGGTCAAATAATGTTGCTCAGACAAAAGGACTAATGTAACATGGTCATAACCGGGAGGAATCTCACAGCGGTAAGGCGTCAGATTCGTGTCCAGGAGGGAACCATGTTGGAATGAAGACAGGAGAAAGGGAAAGAAAAGAAAAGTTAATAGAGGAAGAATATAAGTCAGAGAATAAAGGAAGTTATGTACATTAAAAATGTGGAGTGATGAAGATGGAAAAGAAAAGAAGAAAGAAAGAAAGTAGAGGAAGAAGTTTGAAGAGAATTTCAGAAGAGGCAGAAATATAAGCGAAAACGGAAAATGTGACAAAGAAGAAGGAAGAGTAGAAGAGGATAAGAAAACTTAGGAAAGTAAAGGGGTTGAGAGGTAGACAAAACTAGAGCAGAAGGAAAAGACAGATTGAAGAGAAATATTAAGGAAATGAGGATAGAGTAAAAAGTGAAGACGAAGGAAGTAGCTGAGGAGAAAAAGCAGAGGAGATAGGAGGATATGAAGAAGAATAGAAGGAAACGAAGGAAGGATAAAATGAGAAGAAAATAAGGAAAAAAAAAAGATTGACAAGAGGACGTGAGATGGAAGATGAACAGTGAGGAAGTTATAGAGAAAATGTACGGAGTGAGGAGAAAGAGAAGGAGAAAAGAGAAGAAGACGAAGATGGTAAAGCAACAACAATTATAGGAGGAGGCATAAGGACACGTTGCCTCCACCCGTGCACTGTACGCAGAAGTCGACTTCTTGCTAGTGATCTCAGTTCAATTCATGTCCGCGGTGTGTACTATCAGGATTATTTCCTGTAACTGATTGTCTGCTTTTATCACTGCCTTTTCTTGATAAATTCACGTACAACCGCGTTTGGGGCTGTCAGCCATGTTTATTGCTCAGAAGCGCTACTTTATTTGTGTGTGGGAACGGAGTGATCTTCCTAAGGACTTGGGTCTGACAGGGTTGCTTAACTTTGAGTTCGATTCCTAACTGGCACAGTGTTTGTTCACTGGTCCTCACTAGTTCAGGGGCCACTCAGACTCCTGTCCGACAGGTAAACCTGCTCTGCCTGTCATAAACAACATAAACACGAATGGCTTGAGAATTTATGTGGTGGGAGGAAGCTGGTACCATTTAATATTGACTGCTGAAGTGGGGAAGTTCTCGAGGTGATGGGAAGCAGTGAGTGAGAGGGGAAATCAGAAAGTGGATGAATGAAATAAGGATAGATGATGGTGTGAGGGAGGGGGACAGTGTTTGCAGTATCCCTGTTCACATATAAATAAAAGAACTTGTAGTTGAGAGCGTCCCTTGTCACCACGGCATGACGCGTCTCCAGGTTGCGGGTGGAAGTGACGGCCTTCTGGTATCGGGGTGGCGAATTGTTGGAGAAACAGTCGCGGGCAGCCGACATGGGGTAGTCCTCCAGGTTGTAAGTTGAGTTTGAGGATACACGACTCACCGTAAGAACGGAGCATGTTACATAACGTTACACGGGTTTCAGTGTGTACCAGGAATAGTACAGATGAGATATATATGCTGTCACGTGATAGAGTGCAACTATAGACGAGGTTTGGATTGGCGACTCGATTTATTGACCACTTATACACACACGACTTGTAACTACAATTTACAGTTCACTGTTGCACATACACTAGTGTTCTCAGTCTGTTACAGCCCTGTAAAAGGATCCAACAGCTGAGGATTCTTCATCTGCCTTGCTAACGTCATTGCTGTCCGGCGAATATCCCGTAACTAAGCTCTAAAATTGTCCCATTTATGACACTTTGGAACGGACCGCTCAGAAAACACCATTCCACATTGTTTTAGTTCAGTTGTTGCTTGTTAAGAATCTACTACCTGACAACGGCAGCCTAGCAACGGGTCTATATGCTAGAATAGAGATTTTGGGCCAGAAAACCAAAAGAGTGAGAGCCCACTTGGAAGACCTAGGCATAAAGTATAACACTGAATGGACCTTACAGAAACTGAATGGAACTTGTAGAGTACATAAAGACCATTGGAGGGCTTTTGAACGCTGTAATGAAGATTCGAGAAAGACAAGGAATTTCTTGTTCGCCTGTCAAGAAAACCTCAGTATGCAATGTTTAGTGAGTAGCAGAGATAACGTTAAATGTCCGCGAGATTAAATCCAGAATCGTGGAGGCTTGTGGACTGCTGGTATCGACGCAGTGGCTCCGGGGAGGAAGTCCTCAGTCTCTCGTTCCGATGGGTACAATCGTTGCTTCATGCTGTGGTCGCTACAGCATTAACATGAGGCAAAGTACAAAACCGGCAAGCTTCGCAGTTGCGACAGCAGGCAGTGCAAGAGTTCCACGCGGCATATTAATGACGCGCTAATAAATGACACACACACGCACAGGAGCTGCAAGGGACGTGAGGGAAGAAGTAATTTAAGGAGGAACTGTAAAATATTGATTGGTGTTAAGGGAGAGTTAAGGAAGGAGGGTGCTACATACACGTACAACATCTTCTAGACCCACACCCCACAACACACAAGGTTCTGCTACCGAAAGGGATGAAGATAGACATCTGTGAGAATGCATGTGAGGTAGAGAGATAGAGTGAAGAACTCTCCCGCTCCCCCCGCAAGAGGCACGTAATGAATTCCACCGCTCTGTGCTGTAGGGGACCAAGCAAGATGGATGGATATACTGCTTCTTCGGCCTTGTCGTCTTTCTCATTCTCTTCACCGTGAATCTGATATAAGCTACCGGAGGGCACCGCCCCTACCTCAGTGACCTTCCACATAGACTCTTAACTAAGATGTCCGAAGTAATGTTCAGGGTGCTGCCTCGAGCTCCAAATGCTGTGGGATCAAAACGTGAAGGGGATATCGGAAGAAGAGCCACATACTTAGTCTTCGGGCATGAGGCAGTACGTTCCTAAGAAATGTCTGTAAACTGCTAGCAAAATTTACGGTGTCAAGTCCCAGAAGATAGGAAACTTGCCATAAGAATCACGGGTCCTACATAAAATCTGTTTTAATCTTCTCGAAAGCGGTAACACTTTCGGATTAAATATATTGTGAATAAGAACATATTTCATTTTTACCTCCACAGTGTTCATTCGAAATGTTTTTTTTTTTGCTCTGATAAGTATTTAACGATTTATCCTCGAATTTCTACCTCCTTTTCTATCCTAGTTTCACGCATATGCGTGCTCTATCACAATTTTTATTTTATGGTTTCTTATTATCCCCCGCTGAACTAGTCTAGTTTTATATGTTAATATAGCTGGGAAAATCTGACAGGAGTTGTCCAGTGATTGAGATTAGCTCTTTCTAAGGGGACCGACTGAGTAGGTGTGTTCCTTCCTCAACTGAAGACGGAAACAGATCCAGTTCCCGAAACGTCGTGTTCTCTATTACGTAGAATTCCGGACGATGGAAAAAGTCCAAAAACCCAGTAATTCTATGCACCTCCATCTAGAACCGAGAACTAGAATGATGGAACTAAACCTCCACTCTCCCATACATCTTCATGGCATAGTGCTTATCACAGATACAAGTTTACGTTCTTAACATGTGCAGAGAATGAGTAAAGAGTAGCCTCATGGAACCTCATTTAAAATAAGCCTCTTAAACAGAGTTTTCCCGACATTAGATGCAATAATTATTTCGCCATGACATGACTGTCAAGAGACTCGTTTGTGAAACGTTTCAGTGTCATGCAGTACCTTGCTCGTTAGCCGCAGATCCGATGGAAATGCATTTCCGCAATAAAATTATAAGAAGGAACGGAAATCTGTTGAAGCAAATGTTATGGGTGTAATTACATTGACAGTTGAACCGGTGACCAAGACATTGTTGGGTGCCAGCGCGAGAAATTGAACCTTACATCAAGTGGCATGTTGTTATCTGATTCGGTCACTGTCTGAAATAATTAGGTCGACATCCAGTTTCATTGTTTCATTATTCTCGTACCTTGTGCCTGTCTCTTTCCTCTTCACTGTACATTTATCCTTCTTATTTCGTTGTTGTTTTCCCTTCTTTCCAAAATTAGCGGATAGAGGGTGCCGTGTGGTCAGTGCAACGAATCCCCAAGGCCGTTAATTTCGGTTTTCTAGACCGAAGCCGCTAGTTTTCCATTCAAGTATCTCCTCAGTTATCCTCACGAGGCTGAGTGGACCCCGTTCCAAGCCCACTACTTCTCAGAAAATCTGGTAGCACCGGGAATCGAACCCGGACCTGTGGATCTGCAGTCAGGAACTCTGACCACTAGGCCACGGAGTTTTTTTTTGTTTCCCTTCTTTCCTTCCTTACATATTTCTTACTCCGTTTCGTTTTCGTATTAATATTTTTCATTACTTCCTTATTTTCTTGTTGTGCTTTCTTCTTTGTATATTTGTTTACTTCCAGTCTTCTTCCGTTATGAGCCGGGATAGCTCAGTCGGCATAGCGACTGGCTGCGGGCTGGACGACCGAGGGGTGGGAGTCGGAGTCCCGGTAGGGTCTAGAATTTTCATTTCTCCAAGTCGTCCAGACCGGCTCTGGGATCCACCCAACCTCCTATACAATGGGTACCGGAGGCTCTTACCCGGGGGTAATGCGGCCGGGGCGTGAAGCTGACTAACTCATCTCCAACTAGTGCCGAGGTCAAGAAAATGTGGATCTATACATCCACTCCCCCATACGTCTTCATGGCGTTGTGATCAATGAGTTAAGCACAGGAACAACTTTTATATTCTATTTTCTTCCGTTATACCGGGCACATCCGCCTGACCACGTGAACACAATTCTGCTCTGAATGAAGTTATTTTCGTTAAATTTGTTGTCGAAGTGTGTAAGAATCTTGAACGAGAGTCCTTTGATGGCACAGAAGTTAGCTTCAAATATTTCGCGTGATCACCATGCTTCCGTTTATCATTTTACAGGACAGTCACCTACATATGACTTCGAGGGGAATTTGGGGTTATAATTGATAACTGACTCATGAAGCAGAATCCTTTTTAAGAATCTAACAGTCTCTCAGCTATTCAAGATCATTACATAATTCACAAGATCCCACCACTGATTCCTATATATCAAAATGAATCCATCCAGCATCCTCCAACTTATACTGTTTGTATCTATTTTAATAATATCGTTCCACCCGTGTCTAGGTCTTACGATGGTCTTTTTCCTTCAGGTTTTCTTCCCGTGTGCTACATGCCCTGCCTCTCTCATCTTCCTTGCTTTGATCTATCTAATATTTGGTGAGAAGTACATGTGTAGGTTTTGAGGTAGAAGTTATATAAATTATATTGTAGTCAACTCCGTTCTGACACCATGTAGTTTCGGAATAACATATTGCCGCTATTTTCAGGTTAGGAATCAACTCTTATATAAGTGTTGTGTAGGACTCGCTGTCTCGCGCAGTGGTGGACCACACGCCATCGTTACTACAGGGCGTTTCAGAAACACTTTACGCGCTGTTTG
The DNA here is from genome assembly GCF_002891405.2 of Cryptotermes secundus. Lineage (NCBI taxonomy): Eukaryota > Metazoa > Arthropoda > Insecta > Blattodea > Kalotermitidae > Cryptotermes > Cryptotermes secundus. Next base: position 64,107 of record NW_019725446.1, on the reverse strand, counting down.
TTCATAAACTGTGCCCCTGCATCGCGAGAATAGGTCCGCATTGAGTGGAAGAGATTGTACATGGAAGGTAAGCAGATCTGTGGGGAAAACATAAAACCCGACACAGTGTTGGCAGGAGGCCCTTCATTACGGCCACACAATATATGTATGAGCTGCAGCTTGAAGCTTTGATCTCTGCTAATTACGCAGCACTTGTAGAGTACAATGCTGTTTTCTCGTATCCTGGCGATTCTCAAGAAAAGTCATAAACGGCCACCATTGCTGCTGCCTCTTGGTAACGCAGGCTAAGCCAGTGTTTTTCAACCAGTGGAACGCGCTCCACTAACGACCAAATGCTCGAAAATACGAACTAACATAATACACCGAGCTGGTTGACGAAATGGTAGCTCTCTGGATTAGCTCTCAGGAGGTCCTGGGTTCAAATCTTGGTCTGGAAGACGGATATCCTGAGGCTTTCGGTGTTTTCCTCAGTCCCTCCAGACAAATTCCATGACAGTCAGTGGATTAGGGTCCGACCGATTCACTTAGAATCGTTTTCCAATTCATCAGCAACAGCAGCCTTTCTTTCCTTTCCCACACCCCTTTTATCTTGTTCTTTATTTTTCTCTTTTTCCTTCTTTATTCACGCAATTTCGGTATTTCTCGCGTTCCACTTCTTTTGATGCGATTGCAACAAGAAATTGCACATATCGGTTTCGCCATGTCTGTCCAACTGTATATAAAGTAAAAAAGTAAAGCTATCCCTGTAACAGGCCGTGAAGGCCCATAGGGTTGTGAGAGGTCGAGGCTCCCACATTATCTAGACAGTCGGCTCACAGATGGCGGTGAATTGTCAGCCTTACGCGCTGGCCGCCCTTTACCTCCCAGGAAGATTCCTGGTAGTCATTTCTGTTAGAGGCTGAGTCTACCCCAACGCCATAGTGCGGCTGGAAGGATTAGGTCAATTGAAAAATCCAAAGACCTCATCGGGAATCGAACCCGCGACCTTCCGGCTCGTAGCATAGTGCCTCGAGTAACTACGCTACCACGATTCCTCACTTAATTATTACAAACTTCATTTAGCGAACCAGTGTGGCTCAGTCAGTGTAGTGTCTGGGACACTTGCTAGATCACCGAAGAACCAGGGTTTCATTCCCCGGTGTGGGAGAGAAATTTCTTTATTCACCGCTATATCCAGACTGGTTGTGGGGCCCACTTAACCTCTTGTCCAATGAGTACTGGGGCTCTAGCGACTAAGTCGTGAAGCTGACCACTCACCTTCGTCTAATTGTGTAGACATAACCTCACTCCAACTCAGCATTAAAGCTGGAGTTAATATATAACATGCTTCATGGGTCTCTAGAAGGGACTCAAGGTAGCGTAGTTGGTTGAGGCACTATGCTACAACCCAGAAGATCGCGGTTTCGATTCCGGATGAGGTCATCGAATTCTTCAATTTATCTAATACTTCCAGCCTCGCTATGGCTCTGGGGTCGACTCAGCCTCTGACAGAAATGAGTGCCAGGAATCTTTCTGGGGTTAAAGGGCGGCTGGCGCGTAAGGCTGACAACCTCACCGCCACCTGTGAACCGATTGTCTAGAAAATGTGGGAGTGTCACAAACCTATGGACCCCATTGGCCTGCCACATGGATAGCTTTACCTTCTTTATGGGTTTCTGAACTCTCGGTTAAAATGTGAACACTTTACACTAAATCCAAAATACTTAACGTAAAGTGCGTTTTGTAATTTGTGTCTGAAGCAGTTCAGGCAACCAGTGCTGAATGGTGTGAGTCCGGCAGTTCATAATTTACACGACCCTGATGTAAATGAATTGTAGATAATAAGACGGGAACCAACAAGAAGAAGAAGAAAAAAAGGGCAAGAGAATGAAGGTTTTAAAATGTGGTAAAAATGCTGACTTGTCATTTGTCAGGGTTGTGAAATGAAAGAGCAGTGGCTGGTGGAAAGAAGGTTAGATAAAAGAGGATACAATAAGAAAAAAAAAAAGAAGGACGACAACTGAGGTGAGAATAGTTTCTTGCTTCGCGCGTTCTGACTCAGCAGACGGACTGAGTGACACAGCAGAACACTTATCCGGAGTCCACATGTACGGAACGCCGGGGGGTTTGAACCGAGCAAGTCTGCAGGTTGTTGTCTTCTGGGATGTGACGCCGTATAGTCTGATATATGCTATCATTGCGGAGGAGCCTGCTGTGCCATTTTCAGGTTAAAAAACTGGGCACCCAATTGAATTGGTGTAACGGTATCTCTCTAGATGTATATTCGAGAAATACTTGGTTCGAATATCAACCGTGACGCCGGTTGTCGTGATTACCTTATTCCGTGGTTTTCTTCAGTCCCTCCGTGTAACTGCCCTGATCAATATCTCGATTATGCCACGGCCACTTCTTTCCAATTTCTTTATAATTCATTATTTATTAATTATCCTGACCGCCTCCGTGGTCTAATGGTCAGAGTTCCTGGCTACAGATCCAGAGGTCCGGGTTCGATTCCTGGCGCTACCAGATTTTCTGAGAAGTAGGTTGTCTGGAACGGGGCCCCCTCAGCCTCGTAAGGATTACTGCCGAAATTAACGGCCGTGGGGATTCGTTGCATTGACCACGCAACACCCTCTATCCGCCTAAGTTGGTACTAACTTCACCAACAAGCGGCTGTCGCTCGGTCGGTATAGTTCGCTTGCGGGCTGAAACCACGAAATTTGTTTTGTATTAGTTATCGTAGCATCCGACGCCGTGTAGTCGTGTAGATGCCAGTGGCGTAGAAATATAACCGACAAAATGAAGACATCCGAGCGGCGATGCGGATGCGGGGAACGGCAGGACTTCTTCCGGGGTTGTTAGAAAACCACGAGGAGTATTGGCCCTTTAAAGGATCATTTCAAATGGATAAACCATGGCTCTGATTGAGGTCTCTGCGACAAGTTTTAATGCCTAGACTACATAGCTTCTAATGGTAGAGCGATTGATGAACTGGAGAGGATCTGGAAGGCAGATGTTGGCGACCCAATAGAGAAACTATTCCACCTTATGACTCTGAGTGAGCCAGTGAAAGGAAAGTGGGAGTCAGAAGAGACACTATGGAGAGCGTGGCTCTTCAAAGAGCGGGAAAAAGAAACACTAACTGTGGCAGTTACGTAGGGTAGAGTTGGGGGTGGGGGTATGGTAAAATTTAGAGAAAGAACATTTGAACAGGAGATCATGTGGACCTCACAGCCCCTCTAGATGCTGTGGAGAAGGGACAAATATCTTACCCCTACCGAATATTGAATCTCGATTCCCCAATCATTCAGCCCTTAGTCAATTCATTATACTGACTGAGCTATCACCAGAACAATTAAATTAGGCATATCTTCTTTCGCACCTTCGCTTTCTTCTTCTACTCCTCCACAATCTTCGTCTGTTCCTTGCTCTCCTTTCCGCGATGTCGTGACACGCAGAGCCGCGCGTCGTGCGGGCCTCAACAGTTCTTGGGATATGAAGAAAACAGTCTTCTGGGATGTGGCGCCTTGTAGATATTGTGTTAACCGACGTTTCGGAGGAACGTATAGCCTCTATCTTCAGAGTAGAAGAAAAAAGAAGAAAATCCGCGAGCGAGGAACCAGCGTGAGCTAACAGACTAACTAGTCAGTCGCGGAAGCAGTGGCTGTCCCAGTGTGTGGACAGGACGCGTTCTCTTGTTCATCATTATCCTTCTCTTTCTCCTTGTCCTTCCTATATTTCCATTCCTCCTTCGTTATCGTTTTATCCTATTCCGTCTGTTCCTTTTATACTTTCTCCTATCCTTTTATCTTTTCCTTGTCTTTCCAACCTCTTATCCTTTTATCTTGGGACATGCAGTAGCGTAGTTGGTTGAGGCACTATGCTACAAGCTGGAAGATCGCGGGTTCGAGTCCCGATGACGTCATTGGATTTTTCGATTGACCTAATCCTTCCAGCCACACTACGGCCCTGGGGTCGTCTCAGCCTCTAAGAGAAATTAGTACCAGGAATCTTCCTGAGAGTAAAGAGCGGCCGGCGTGTAAGGCTGACAACCTCACCGCCATCTATAAGGCGATTATATAGAAAATATGGGAGCTTCGACGTCTCACAACCCTATAGTCCTCCACGGCCTGTTCCAGGGATCTTTTTATGCTATTTTCTTTTTTCTTTCCTTCATACACCTTCATCTCTTCTACGTTTTTCACTCTCTTTCTACTTTTTCTTGTCTTGCTACTTCTGATCATCATCTTCCTGCTCATTCTTGTACTCCTCTTCTTAGACCTTATCCTTAAATGTCGGCGTACACATTAGCATTTGGGCCAAGATTGTGCATTGTAAGCAATTCGGTTCTCATGACGGTCTTCTGGTATGTGACGACAAGTTGCCTGCTAGGTCATTGCCAGCGTTTCGGAGGAACATTGTGGACCCATCTTCAGGGTTGAAAAGTAGGACGAGTGTTGAAAACAATGATACTAAGATAGGGAAAGAGAAGACCGGAACGGGAGCCATAAGCGAACGAATAGGAGGAGTAAGAACAGCCAAAAAATAATACACGGTGTCACATCGCAGAAGATAATAATCTTCAAAGTCAGAGTGACGAGAGCCTCAAACCTCACGTGTAACTCTGTGGTTCCAGATTCTGAACTCTGCAGCTCTCTTCCTGCACAATTATCTGTTCGTAATTTCAATGCAACTATAACTTCATCTGTTACCATGATTTTTTTTTAATTCGCTAACGCGAAATTTCTGTAATTCAACTCTCATGAAGTGATTAATATGTGGAGATTGCTGCCTTCTGGGATGTGATTCTATGTAGTCTGGTAGAAAGTTACCAATATAGAAACCCGCTGTTTCCACGTTTAATTAAAAAAAAACACGTACTTCCGAAACGTCGATAACTTAACCATGCTGCACGGCTGTCACATCCCAGTCATTACCGTGAGAAGCTCACGAAACCATAGAATTTACGTAAGCTCTGCCCACTGTCCCTGTAACAGGCAGTGAAGGCCCATAGGATTGTGAGACGTCGAGACTCCCACATTTTCTAGACAGTCGGCTCACAGATAGCGGTGAGGTTGTCAGCCTTAAGCGCCGGCCACCCTCTTACCCCCAAGAAAATTCTCTGGTACTCATCTCTGTTCGAGACTGAGTCATAATTATTAGGTCAATTGAAAAATCCAATTACCTCAACGGGAACCGAACCCGCGACCTATCTGCATGTAGCATAGTGTCTCGACCAACTAAACTACCGCGTGCACCCCCCCACTGTTATCTTCCAAAATAACATTAGCTGACTCTTGTGGTTTCTTGAGTTTATCAACAAAATTTCACAAGTGTGTACACGTACTACTTGATGCTGTTGCAGGAACATGAAGAGTAGCCTCTACATGCTTCATTCCAGTTCGTGATTCTAGGAATGCATGAAACAAATCGATATTGCGTCCTTTGTGAAGAAGAGGGAGGCGTCAGTCACTTGGTAGTGTGAAGACAATGGGCCATTTGACATTTCCTTTATTCTGATTTAAAATAAGTGACCTGGAAAGTGATATTTATATGGAACATATTTAGAAGTTGCAAAATTTGAAATGAGAAAACTGACGAGGGAGAAGAATAGGAAAATGAACATTCGTATACTATCGAAATTGTTCGCTTCGTATTACGCTACAAGACAGAAGGTCGCGGGTTCAATTCCCAATGAGTTCATTGGATTTTTCTATTGACCTAATCTTTCCAGCCGTACTATGGCCCTAGGGTCGACTCATCCTGTAACGAAAAGAAGTTTCAAGAATTTTCCTTAGAGTAAAGAGAGGCCGGTTCCTAAGACTGACGATCTAACCGCCATCTGTGTGCCGATTGACTAGAAAATGTGGGAGACTCGACGTCTCACAACCTTATTGGCCTCCACGGCCTGTTACAGGGATAGTTTTACATTTTTACCAAGTACACATAAATCAAGAAAACACTCAACTAGATGACAGTCGTGGGGCGGCGGCCGTTTATCCTACCCGCAAATGTAGATAGCAGGACGCTGAGAACAGGTTTGGAGAAGGCTTCTAGAGCACACACTTAATTAGCCTATTTTCCATATTTTGAAAGTGAAGAACTAATCTCATTTGACACGACACGAACCGCTTAGGAAACTGCACACCCAACAATTCTTCTATTGTTATGTGTGATATTAGTTGCCACAGTAACTTTCCTACCGAGCCGCTGCCTAGCAACTATAGGAAGATACACATACAGACACACAAACTAATGGAAGGGTCTTATGAAGTACGCCGTTGAGATGGGCTGAGGTGCCACGATATACATACAAAGTTTAATACAATTTGGTTCAGGCATTCAGAAGTTTACAGATCGGATATAAAACACAGACAGGAAGTTGATGGCATAAGTGTGTTTTAGGGTAATAGGCTAAAAATGTAAGTAGACTTATGAAATCACATTGCTACCTGTATTATGTGTATTGTTCCCATATCGTTGCTAGGTAACGGCTCCGTAAAAACCTTCCCGCGGCAACGAATACACAGGCAGCATTATAAAAATTGTTGGACTCGCCGTTTTCTATGCAGTCCGTGTCGTATCAAAGAAAATAGGCTATTGGTTCTTCCCAGACACACAGACTGATGGGAGGGTCTTATGAAGTACGCCGTTGAGATGGGCTCAGGTGCCACGATATACATACAAAGTTTAATACAATTTGGTTCAGGCATTCAGAAGTTTACAGATCGGATATAAAACACAGACAGGAAGTAGATGGCATAAGTGTGTTTTAGGGTAATAGGCTAAAAATGTAAGTAGACTTATGAAATCACATTGCTACCTGTATTATGTGTATTGTTCCCATATCGTTGCTAGGTAACGGCTCCGTAAACACCTTCCCGCGGCAACGAATACACAGGCAGCATTATAAAAATTGTTGGACTCGCCGTTTTCTATGCAGTCCGTGTCGTATCAAAGAAAATAGGCTATTGGTTCTTCCCAGAAAATGTTGTTGTTGATGTTACATTTGTAATTTCCTCAGTGTTAGTGAGTTTTATGCATATATTGTATAAGTGACTTGATGAAAATCGAGATAAGATTATGGCACGACGTTAGTAGGAGGTTGGACATTGAATTCAATAGCTCACCCTTGTTATTATTTAATAATTTCCTCGATAACCGTTCTGCGAACCGGAAGAATGCATGACAACCAATCATGGGACACCTCATTATGTAGCCTAATTTGTTGCACCGCTTGTTACGTCTTTCTTCTCAGATCTAAAAGATTTCAATGGTATATCAATTTTGCTCTTTGGGAGCGCAACGTCATCAAAACAAACAAACTCCGTGATTTTAGTCCGCAAGCGAACTATACCGACCGAGCGACCGCCGCTTGTCGGCGAAGTTTAGTGCCAACTTTTGCGAGTAGATGGTGTCGCGTGGTCAGCGCAACGAATCCCCACGGCCGTTAATTTCGGTTTTCTAGGCCGGAGTCGCTATTTCCTTTTAATAGCTCCTCAATTATATCACGAGGCTGAGTGGACCCCGTTCAAGACCCACTATTTCTCAGAAAAAATCTGGTAGCGCCGGAAATCGAACCCGGGCATCTGGAACTGTAGCCAGCAACGCTGGCCACTATACCACAGAGGCGGTCCGTCATCAAATGTAATATGATTACTTTGCAAACGAAATAACCATATGACGATTTTCGTAATCGACGCAGACATTTCATAAATATTTGGTATTCCTTCCATGCCTGCCACTTTTTTTGATGAGTATGTAATTTCCTGGACAGAATCAAAATTTCGCTCTTGTTATTTTCAGAGATATGTGAATATTTCGTTTTATATATTTTCTTTAATAAACAAGTTTGTTGCTAAGAAAATTTCCTGGTCTAGTGTCTTAATTTCTATTGTATGAAATGTTTGATGACACCGTAAACAAACGAGGAATGCTAACACATGTAATGCACGTGGATCTACTACTCAAACCGTCGTACCATACGCCATCTCTGTTCTAAAACTCTAACTACAAACATGATGTAGTTCAGCTGAGATCCGCGAGAGGCGTCTTCTCCATCCATAAGTAATTTGGAGACTGTCCGCTCGCGACTTCTCGAACAATAATTATCTGCTTCGGGGCATTTCCACGTTTGCAACGAACGAAGGACGAGGTTGTTTCTCGAATCAATACTCTGGGTGTAATTTGCATTTGGTTCGTCTCTGGGCTCCACGGACCGGGTCTAGCCCCTCCCCCCCCCTGCACATTAACAAGAGCAAGGGCCTGTCCGTCTTAGTACCTCCCTGCCGCCACACTCCGCAACCCCTCCTGGATTACCCATAAGACCCCCGTATATTTTAAAGTAGCAACGAAGAACGGACCGGGAATAAGAAGGAGCAAGAAAAAAACTGTGAGATGCAAGAAAGAAGGGGTCGTAATCAGATCTCTGAAAAACTCATTTCCGTTCATTATTATGCATAAAAAGTGACAGATAAGCCTCAGAATATAATCCATAAACATACAGCATTTCCGATGCACTAGACAAACGTTGAGATCTAATCATACTTGCAAGTTACGAATTCCAAAACTTGAAATCGCTAAATTCACTGCTAGCAACACAAAATATGAATACGTAACACTAAATGAGATTCGAACTAGCGTGTCTATGCAATCTCTCGTCTTATAAAGTTGGAGATGGGCTTGTAAAATTATGTAGTATATCGATCTGTACGTTATGGAAACCCAGTCCTGTTAGACGAACTCCACAATTCAGTGTTTTCCTTGGGACAAACGGCTTTGGCAGGTTCGCCATCATCAGGTACTGAGTCACGAAATTACTGGACTCTATTTCCAGCATATAATGACAGACATTTAGACATCCTGAGGATCTCTTTGTACGCGCAGGACTTCTCGTCCCTAAGGCTGTATACTCAAGACATGACATGTCCTCAGAGACGTTTTAGTCCTATATCAATTATCTTTCTTGTTGTGATATACAGCATTATGCAGCCGTCCAGTCTAGTGGGTGCTCATCAGATCATCAGTGTTCCGGAGAAACGTGCTAACTCGACATTCATGGTATAGTTATAAATAAAGCATATTGATATTGCTGCCTTCTGGGTTATGACACCGTGTGATCTAATATGTGGTTACCAACGTTTATGACGAGCATACTACCTCTATTTTCGTCTCTACCCTGAAGATATAAATAATATGTTGCTCCGAAACGTTAGTATCTACCAGACCAAACGGTGTCATCATTCAGAAGACATTTTTTTTTCCTTTGGGCCTTGTCCTACCTCCATGAAACTCTCCGTTTCACTTCGGTTTACTAGATCTTAGACATTCTGTGGGACTCCTTGGGCGGGCGATCAGCTCGTCGCAAGGCCTTTACCTGCCCACAAACACAGAAAAAAACGCGTATACACACATAAACACCAAACATCCATGCCCTTAATGGGATTTGAACCCACGATCCCGGAGCGAGCTCGGCCACCGTGACCGGCCATTCGGAAAAACCAAAATATGTGTTAATTCTACCCTGAAGTTGGAGGCAATATTTCCTCCGTAGCGTTGGTATCCACATACCAGACTACACGTCACCACAATAAAAAAGATCATAATATGAATAGCCTCTATTTTCACTTGAGTCATGAAGATGGAGGCAGTGTGTTTCACCGAAACGTTGGTACACACCTTTCATATTGCACTGTGTTACAATCATGAAACCCACAATGTGATTAGCTCAGTTTGTCTGGATTTTGAAAAGATAAATCATCGCAATTAATTAACTTTTCTTGCTCGAAAAAAATAGCAACAAAATTTCATCCCAAATTAGCACCTCTAATATTAGAACAAAATGTCTCCCTGATAAAGGCCTCCCACAGCTAATGTCAAAATTTTGTTGAAAACAGTAAAAACCCTACTCAACTTCTATCCTCTGCCCATAACAGAGCCCACTGCCCAACTATTTCTCTTCTCTCCACCATGCGTTAACCAGGACTAACGGGCATTGGCTGGGAACTTTCAGACCCAGTAATATTTCTGTTTTGCCCCCGTAATTGTAGTATCTTTCGCTCCTCAATTTTCTCTTCATTCTCTTGTTTTTCTTTTCCAGGTTTCGGAGGGCTAAGAACCTAGAAGTTCACGTGCCTAGGGGAAGCGAGCGTCTTGAAGTGTCTACTGGTCCGGCTGACGTCGGTTTTCTTAATTCCGCCTTCGTGTAACGGCGCCTAATGAGGGGCCGAATCAATATGTCTACATGCAAAACAATAAGGACGGCTCCAAACTGAAGCGGCAAGACTGTATGAAAGAAACGCGGGTTCCACCACAAAACAGTCATAAAAACAGAAAACGAATAAACTTGTCCCTGTGTTTGACAGTGCCTACAGATGTCTCTTCTGCTGTTTTAAGATTATAACAGAACGTCACTAGGGGCACACGGTAACGTAGTTAGCTGAGGCACTATGCTACAAGCCAGAAGGTCACGGGTTCGACTACCGATGAGGTAATTGAATTTTTCAATTGAACTAATCCTTCCAGCTGCACTATGGTCCTGGGTTTAACTCAGCCTCTGACAGAAATGAGGACCATGGATCTTCCTGGGGCTAAAGGGCGGCCGTAGAGTAAGGCTGACAACCTCACCGCAATCTGAGAACCGGCTGTGTATAAAATGTGGGAGCCTCGACGTCTACTAAGGGTGTGACGTGCATTCAAATGCGCTGTGGACAAAGTATACGTGAAAATTAGCGCACGACATTTTGGAGTCAGCATGAGTCATACTTTGTATTGGAGCTGAGTACGTCACGAATACGAAATGCGCTGTGTTGCTCCTTCATACGCATGTCAGCAAAACTGAGGCCGAAGCAAATATGAGCAATGTCAAACCCTAATCGAGATAGATTCTAAAGGGCTCTGACGATGGTGGATAACACACAGAATTACTGGGTTTTGGGACTTTTTCCATCCTCCGGAATTCTAGGTAATAGAACACACGACGTTTCAGAAACTGGAGCTGTTTCCGAAACGTCGTGTCTTCTGTTACTTAGAATTCCGGACGATGGAAAAAGTCCAAAAACCCAGTAATTTTGTGTGCCTTTTCTTTATGGTGATTGGCTCGTAGATTATTTATTGATGTATAAGCAACAGAGGTTATTAAGATTCAAATGAGATAAGACAATGCTATGTGCGGTGAAGTGAATGAATTTGGGAGGAAACGGCCTTTGTCTATTTCGCAGAGAAACAGATGAAATTATAAAAACTTCAGTCATGTAGGGAGGTACGTAGGGCGTATTAGAAAAAGCAACTCCCTCAATACGAAGAAAATGTTGTGTAGGCTATACCCTGACCGCTAGAAAGATTTCTTCCCGGGGGAGAGAGTAATGCTATAAAGGGAAGACCATACAGTTTGCTTACAAACTTACGTTTAAGTTATTTCGAATTGTTATCACTGATAACCATGTAGTGTTCAGGGTAGAAGAATAAATCATTTTAAAAAAATGAAATTTCTTTTGGTTTTTAATATTTGCTACATTCTTTACTCTATTCAATTTTTATCTCCCCCCGCCAAGAAGTCCAGTTATTTCTTACATAGAGTTCAATGACGTAAACGGTAAAAAAAAAATCACAACTGACAAGACTTTTCTGATTCACGCACCTGAGCTTCAGGACTCCAAGCAAACAAACTTATTAGATGCTATAATCGGATTTCGTGGAGTGCCGGCTAGCGCACCTGTTCCGTATTCCGGAAGTTCCAGGTTCACATTTTGGCCTACAGCCAACCTGATCCAGTTGCTTCGTGATTTTTCTCGTCTCTCCACGAAAATGTTTAGGGGCCATGAGGGCCCATAGAGTTGTGAGACGTCGAGGCTCCCACATTTTCCCTAGACAATCGGTTCACAGATGGCGGTAAGATTGTCACCCTAAGGCTAGGACCACACACAGCGATATCGGTCGTACGAAAAAATGTCGTACGATTCTTTTGCCTTACGACCTCCTTTTCACACTAGAGCGACTTTATCCGCACCGAAATGCAGTTTTGATGATGGAGCAATAACCGATGGACCGAGAGCGCGTACTTGCTATGTGGTATATTCACCGACGCCGAAAAGAAAAACAGAGGCAGCAGGAAAGGCTGCACTGGGTGCATCCAATCAATCAAAGGCGAGATGAAGTTCTGGCTTGGTCCGACTGCTCTCCGACTGTCGTACGGTAGATGTCGCATGTCGTCACGTATGAAAGCTAAGACTACATTTTATATTCTACTACTTGATGCGACATGAACCGTACGGATGTCGTACGACCGATGTCGCTGTGTGTATTCATAGCCTTACGCTCCGTCCGCCCTTCACACCCCAGAAAGATTCCTGGTACTCATTTCTGTTAAAGACGGAGTCGACCCCGGGGCCATAGTGCGGCTGGAAGGATTAGGTCAATTGAAAAGTCAATGACCTCATCGGAAGTCGAACCCGCGACCTGCTGACTTGTGGCATAGTGCAGTGTTGAGAAAGTACCTAGAAATAATACCGCTTCTTTCCAAATTCTTTCCAATCCATTGTACATAGTCACCTTTCCTTTCAGTGCTATAACATTTCTAGAGCGAAAAACCTTCTTTAGAACATCTAAAAGACGAAACCACTGCCTTATTTTATGTAAAGCGTAAGACTAGATTTAGAAAATATTTTTGCCTGATTCTGTGTTGTTGTCTGTGACTGTTGTACATTACGTCATGACCTGGGCGTGTAACAAAAAAAAAACCGTTATATGGAGTCTATACATAGGTTTACAGAAAGTTGTATATGCAGCGCCCCAGTGAATGGTCATTAATCGGCCGACTTCATGCAAATGGCGTCCAATTCTTCCGTCTAAGTCCGCGCTAGCAAAGAAACTCGCTGCATATGCGTAAAACGCCAAAGCTAAGGATGAACGGTAAGCTACAGAGAAATAACAACAAACAAACTGAGATTATTTAGGGTAGTTAAGCTCACAGTAACGGAGGAGCTGCCTGGAGACAATCCGAGTAAACGGCAAACGTTTGTACCTCAGCGAAAATCACCGCGCTTTAGGAAGTGTTTGGTTCGAATCTTAACTGGGATACCGAAAGTCCTCGCTGAAGACATTCATAGTGCTTTTTAGTCCTTTTAGGCAAATCCTGTGATGGTACCTCAGTGACGCCAGAACAGGTTCCTTCAAAATCTTTCCCAACTCATCATTCAACAACCATCCTACATTCGACGCTGTGTAGTCGAGATACTGACAACACCGTGAAATAAACAACAAAATACAACGAAATACCAGCCTGTAACATATCCCTTTCGCTATAATCGGCAGCCATCCGCACATCTGTGTGTTCCCTACTGCTCGACTCCCCATAATGGTCATTACTTTTATTGAATTTTATTCATGAGAAATGGGGGACATGCGATAGCTACAAGCCGGTAGATCGCGGGATCGAATCCAGATGAGGTCATTGGCATTTTCAATTGACCTAATCCTTCCAGCCGCACTTTGGCTTTGGGTTCGACGCAGCCTCTAAGAGAAATTAGTACCAGGAATTTTCCTATGGATAAAGGACGGTCGACGCGTAATGCTGGCATCCTCAAGCTATCTGTGAGCCGATTGTCTAGAGAAAATATTGGAAGCCTCGACGTCTCACAACCGTATGGACCTCCACGGCCTGTTACATGGATAGCTTAACAAGTGACATAGGTCTAGAGTGGTAAGGGAATGCTGACACTAGAACAGATACTCTTGTATTCCGGTTTGTCTCGTCGCGACTATCTTACGTTGTACCACGATATGACGTTGTGTAGTCTGGTAGAACATTATCAGCGTTTCAGAGGAACATGTTGCCTCTATTTTGAGGGCAGAAGAGTGATTGTTGGAACGTTAGCAATACATTAAGAGGAACCAGCTTCCTCCACCTTCAGGAGACAACAGTGCCTGTAAGAAAGTCACACCGTTTCGGAGAAGCCTAATCTACCCTGAAGATGGAGGCAGCAGGTCCCTCCGAATCATGCTTAACGTCGTACCAAACCAGACTACACAGCGTCACATTCCAGAAGACACTAAATGAAGTCACTGCCATGGTTGTCTCAGGTCTGGTGTAAGTTAAGTGTCTAGACGGGTGTCCTGCCTCGTCTCCAATTTTTAAAGGGGGCCTCCTTACCCATGAGCTGCCACTGAGAACCCCTCAGCAAGTTCCAGACTCACTCATCTCGAGATCTCCCGTCGTATCTGGTATGCAGTAAGAGGAGAATTCCTCTAAACGTAAAGGTGACTTCGTACATGTGCTTAAATAAGCACCACGCCGTGAAGAATATGAGGGGGATGGTACACAGGTGTAGCTCCAGCATTCTTAACCTCGGCATTTTATGATCGCATTTATTCCCCGGCCTCTTTACCTCCGAGGAAAGAGTCTTTGGTATCTACTGGTCAGGAGGCTGGCTGAGCCCCAGGGTCGGTCTGGACACTGTATAGTGAAGAAGTCTCTTGTCCGTCTTGGAAATCAAACCCCGATTCTTTGGTCGCCGGCCCTGAAACTTCAAGGATGTTAAATCAATACTCTTAATAGTATTAAAAAAACACGCAAGTTTCCAACTAATTAACTTTAATTGTTGGCTAAGATGCTACCTTTTCACTGTTCACTTTTGTGTTAGATTTTTACTTTCGTCACGACATCCTACTTGCCACACATGTATTGAAACTGGGATTAATAAAATATTGATGAAGTTACTTACCACCTCGTGCGTATAATTGGAGTTTCCATCCACTTCTTGAACTTTCCTTTACATATTTAATTGCCGTCACAAATATACCCAGAACAGGTGGCATTTCGGGGGTCTGTTAGCAGAGAGAAGAAGACACTTCTTCGAGGTAAGTATGAATTTGTACGCATTATTTTTCAGACAGCGCGAAGCAAAACGTACAGGTCTAATGGAGATGTGTTTGTCTTTTGCATATGTCTTTCAGACTTGTGAAAGATTTTCACGTGTCACAGTGACTAGTTAGTTAGTTAGTTAGTTATTGGAGAGGGTGGGTTTCCCCATGCACTTAGACCAGTATTGGTCCATTGTGCTTCTCTCTATGATATTCTACCAGTCTCTATACCCTACCGATACTGATGCTTACCATCAATCCCGACCAAGCCAGCGAGTTCGGCCTCTACTGGCTTAGCGTTATCTATAATGCTTCCCCCCTTTATCAGAGGGGTTAGAGACTACTGCTGGGCGGGAAATGTCCTTGAATTTTGCTCAGTGACCTCCTTAGGAGATATGAGGTTCTTTTACGTGCCGTAAAGCTACGACATGGGACCCACAGCTTAAAGTCCCTCCCGGAGGACTTGTTCCCTGAATTTTTCCGCCCTTAAAAATTCCACGACCTCCGCCGGTTTTGAACCCGCGTACTACGAGTCATGAGGTGGGAACGTTACCTCTAGACTACGGAGGTCGCTGTCACAGTGACTAAGTCACGTGTTTGGATCGGTGAATCGGTTTATTGGATCCTCACTAGCTGTAACTACAAATAATTGCAACACCTTCAGTATTATTGTAAGTATAACACACAAAGACTTCAGTTCATAAGTTAAGTCTTCCCAGGTCTTCTATGAACTTCCCTGGCCGTCCCTGGCTGTCTCCTATCGAGAACTGACTAATCACAAAGTCATAGTTATGTTACGACCAACGGTCAGTCGGCCAGCCTCTCTTTGAATAAAGCACGCATGTGGGCTTAAGACCAGATCCTTATTATTGTTAAACAGTTGCATGCTTGTTGATGTGGGGCGCTCTCTTTGACGAGAGGACGGGTCTGTCGTTTGCCAGAGTCACAGTCAGCAGTAGTAAGTCTGTTGGCAGTATGTACAGTTTACATTTTGCATGTTATTAAATTATGTACACACAACATATACAGGGCCTTTATTAGTCCAGGCTCAGTACAGCACATCATGCCCTATCATTAGTAGCTCCTGCTATAACAGCAGTCTAGTCACTTGAACGGTAGCGTAGTTAGTTCAGGGGCTATGCTACAAGCCGGAAGGTCACGGGTTCAAATCCCGATGAGGTCGTTGGATTTTTTCAGTTGACCTAATCCTTCCAGCCGCACTATGGCACTGGGGTCGACGCGGCCTCTAACAGAAATGAGTACCAGGAATTAATTAAAGCGCGGCCGGCGAGTAAGGCTGACAACTTTACCGCCATCTTTGAGCCGATTGTCTAGATAATGTGGGACCCTCAACCTCTCACAGCCCTATGGGCCTTCACGGCCTGTTACAGGGATAACTTTACTTTTACTTACAGTCAGTATTAACATGACAAATGCAGTTTGAAATAAAGACATAATTTTGGTGAGAAAAACTTATATTCGCTAATAAAACATGAAATCTTCACAGGGTGTTTGCTAGATTATAAGAACACGAAGTAAATACGAAAGTAAGAAAACAAGACGCAAATTTTGACGAGATGGAAAATTGTTTTGTCCAGGTTTGGAACCAGCTAATCAGAATCGATTTACGAAGCTGACTGGATACAAGGTTGTCACGGCCGTGACTATGAAGAGTATGATCGTCCGTATTGTAACGCTGTGTACTTCTCAGAAAATCAGACGTTTTGGAGATCACATCACCTCCAACTTCAACTTTCCACCTGATTCTGCAATTTCCTTGCTTAGCTTACTCTTCGACCCTCAAACTGAAGGCGATATACTCCTCCGAAACGTCGGTCTTTCTCCGATCTACACGGCATTACAATTCAGAAGACCCTACTCTTCATAGAAAGTTACGTTTTCTTCCACCTTACCCTAAGTTTCTTAATGTTATCAATGCTGAAAGTAAAGCTATCTCTCTCACAGCCCTAGGAGGTCCATAGGGTTGTGAGACGTCGAGGCTCCCACATTTTCTAGACAATCGGCTCACAGACGGCGGTGAAGTTGTCAGCCTTACGCGCCGGAAGGCCTTTACCTCCAGGAAGATTCCTGGAACTCATTTTCGTTAGAGGCTAAGTGAAACCCAAGGCCACAGAACGGATGGAAAGATCAGTTCAATTGAAAAATTCAGTGACTTCATTGGGAATCTAACCCGCGACCTTCCGGCTTGTAGCATAGTGCCTCAGCCAAGTATGCCACCCCGTGCCTCCCTATGTTATCAATGGTAGAGTTGAAAACTGTGGTTATGACGTATTTTAAAATGTCACTGACGTACTGAAGAGACGAGGACGACAGACGATTATAATGATGACAGATCAGTAAATAGAAGGCAGGCGATGTAGGAGACGAATAACGAAAAGGAGAAGAAGTAAACAAAGGAAGAAGGAGGAAAGATTATGATTATGATGATGATGATGATGATGATGATGATAATGAGGAGGAAGGGTAAAATATGGTTGGTAGAAGGGAGGAGGAAAGATTGGAAAGAGAGAATAGTATTTCGGTTACAGTGTGACTTAGGCCTTTGAACCAACGACAAGCAATCTGGGTAACATTTGGTAAACTGCGAGTTGTTAGGCCCCCACCCAGCGCGGAAGATCCAGGACTCAGTATGATGATCGGTCTCTCGTACGAACAGGGGAACTCAGTAGAAGTTTTGGATCAAAGAGATATGAAGTGACAGGGGTCTAAAGGACGTACCTAATGAAGAGCTTCATAATGATACTGTTCACCAGACATCATTAGGATTATCCAATTAATGCAGATGGGAGAGAAAGAGAATCATAAAAGAAATTCAGCTGTAAAACCCGAATGTGAGAGACTATTTCGGAGACAACAATCATCTGATTCAAGTTATGTTTCATGTGGAGTGAGTATGGACATGAAATACGAGTAAAATCTGACAAATTTCTTGACTGCCTAAACGAATAAATATCGGCTTCCCAGGACGGGATATCTATTCCATGGAGTTACTTGTAAGTGCTCTACCTTAAACTATTATCTTAAAATCTGTGACTCTGAACAGCAGTCCCTGACATTGCTAGCAATAACACATTCGATTACAATTTTGAATAATTCTTTTTCAAATCATGAAACTGTTCTGGTTTATAAAAGTACGGCAACATAGTACCGGCCAAGATTGTCATTTGTTCATTCCTTCATGCTTAAACTCTCACTATCACACCTTAACGTGCGGCATCGAACTCAGAACCCTGAAGCGAATGAAGGTGTAGAAACAAACAACTTTTTTTTCACAATATTTATGAAGACCCTTGACCGTTTTAATAGAATCTGACTATTCTCACGTGACGGTATGTTTTGCTTTTCCGTTGTAAGATGGCGCAGTATATTGACGACTTCAGTTTTGTTTTAAGCGCTCTGATTGTGATGTAGTATAGGTACTACGAATTGTTATAGTCACTGTAAATGACATTTTCAGAACAATTTAAACCTACTATTTACACCACATACTAATCATACAGAATGTTTTTAATATAAAATTTAAGTTAGACTACAAATTTATGTGATTTCCTGTGCACGAGGTATTTGTAGTTTGTGGCAAGAGGCTTATACTGTTTTCATCTCTTGATCTGTGTTATAATCAGTCGATTTGACATTGTGGTGTTAAAGAAATATGTGTATGTACCCACATAAATATTATAATAATCGGTTGGTATGTTTCAAACAATCTGTAGTAAGGAGTTATATGATGAGTTCGTTCGTACGGATCCTGAGGAAATGTGAGGTTAAGTGTATATATAGCTATCATATTTATCTAGAAAGTGAAGTAAAAAATTATCGCTAGTTATGGTGTGTATAAATTGCCCGCTGTGCTGTAAGCACGAACTTCAGTCCTTTAGCGAACTAAAGGAACATTTAACTCATTATGCTGCCGGTTTCTTGCAATGTCCTCTGTGCGACCATAGTAGTACTGGACTAGAGAAATTAATACTGCATTTAAATGCACACGATATACAATGTGAAGAACATGAGGAAAAGGAGAAAATTTACGCGATTGGAGAAAACTTTGAGAATGATATAATAAAAAATGATGGGCAAGTGGAAATTGCAGCAGAAACCATAAGTTCTTGCAATATTACAGAAGGTGAAATGGTCATTGTGACAGAGTGTGAAGTGGCCAGTGTGATAGAATGCGAAGAGGCAAACATGTTAGAGTGTAATGTGACAAATGTGGAGCATTATAATGAACATCTTCAAAATGATGTTCAGGTGCAGATACAGGAATGTATGGAACAAATGCAGGAGTGTTTAAATAATGCAAACAATTTACATTCAGTTAACCATGTGACAACAGATTATTCCCCAACATTTGCAGTAGATAATGACCAAGAGACAAAAGAAGGCAACATGGAAGTGTCCAGCAAGGCTATGACTAGTGCAAGTGATGAATCACAGTATACCTGTGGAATGTGTGGAATCAATTTAAAAACAATGGATTTTCTTGAAGAACATGCATTAAACGTTCATGGAATAAAATACATTGTTATCGAGGGAAGTAACGGAGATTCATTTGGAAAACATGCAGACAATGCTGTACTTGATTCTTTCAATGGTCAACACATAGAGCTGAGAGAAGGAAGGCCTAAAGAAATCTGTGCTCCAAAATTTTGCCCCAAAACTCGACTTCGTTGGATCCTGCCAAAACCTTTAACCAAAGAAACCAAAGACACTGTCCTCTTTTGCAATAAAGTAAGTGAAACTAATAGAATTGATTGCCATCTGTGCGGCAAGCAGTTTGAGAAGCAGAGCAAGTATGACATTCATAAATATGTGCACCTGGACCGGAAACATTGGCCACTGGCATGCCCTTTGTGCCAGAAACATTTCATCACCAAAAGTGCCTACATTCGACACCTTCTGAGCGTGCATGAAGTAGATAAGACTCCATCAATTCTAAAAATTATTGCAAAGTCTGTACCTTGTGGTGTCTGTGGTAAACACTATAAGAATGCTGGCCATCTCAGAAGACACGTCATCGTTCAACATGAAGCATCTGGAGAAGCTTCAACAAAAGCCATCAAGTGTGAGCAGTGTGATAAACTGTGTTCGTCCGAAGGAGAGCTCCAGCGACATGTGGATCGCATCCACCTGAAGGTACGCCGATGTCTGTGCACTGTGTGTGGAAAGAAGTTCTTTGATGGTAGTGCTCTCAAGGCCCATTCAAAAATCCACTGGGAAGTCAAGCCTTACCCTTGTGGATACTGCGATAAACGATTTGCAGACACATTTGAAGTGAAGCGTCATGAGAGGGGACACACAGGTGAGAAACCCCATGTGTGTGAGATATGTGGAAAGGCATTCCGTCAGGGCTACTTCCTGAATGTCCATTTGCGTAGCCATACAGGTGAGAAACCGTATGGTTGTAACATCTGTGGAGCGGCATTCACATGCAAGTCAACGCTGCGAAATCATAAGCTCATTCATGTGGATGTGAAGACATTCGACTGTACTCACTGCCATAAGTTATTCAGAACATCTGTACAGCTTTACAACCATGTGAGACTTCATACACGTCCTTTCAAGTGTGAAGTCTGTTCCAAGGGCTTCAGCTCACGCGTTATCCTAAGCAGACATGTGCGGACACATGAGAAGAACTACAAGTGCCAAAAATGTGGTACTGAATTCACTGCTTTGCTTAAACTCAGTAAGCATGAGAAAGAATGTTGTGTTCTTGTAAGTAACATTACATATGATCTGTCCCTTTCTGGGTAAAGAAATGGTTCCTCTTTTATATATGTATATATATAATTTTCATGTAATTTCCTGTTATATAAGTTTGCAATACAGAACAAGTTGCATATGGGGGTGGTTTTGTTTTCTTGCTTAATGGTGCCTTGAAATATTCAGTGGCTGAGGCTTAGTTGTACTGGTTACAGCCACAAAAATATTTTCCTTTATTTAGACAGACCTTTGTACACATTCCTCATATTTATCCAGAATTAAATATATATTACAAACCACTGGAAATTCTTTGAATTTGAGGTCCACACAGTGGTGACCGTGAAAAGTACAGTCTTCTGGGATTCAATGCAGTGTATTCCAGTAGAAGTTCACAGACCTGAAACTCAAATTAGTAGAAGCAATGTACAATACCATAAATTCAAGATGCAGGACTATATATTTGATAAAGGTAAAGCTATCCCTATAACAGGCCGTGGAGGCCCATAGAATTATGAGAGGTCAAGGCTGCCACATTTTCAAGAACATCAGCTCACAGATGGCGATGAGGTTGTCAGCCTTATGTGCCTGCCGCCCTTTACTCCCAGGAAGATTCTTGTTACTCATTTCTGTCGAGTCTGAGTTGACCTCAGGGCTGTAGTGCAGTTGGAAGGATTAGGTTAATTGAAAAATCCAATCATAAAATGGGAAATCAAACCCACAACCTTCTGGCTTGTTGCATAGTGCCTGAACCAACTACACTACCGTGTGCCCCTGAACTGTATATAAGGTGAAAGGTAAACTTGTCCCTATGCTAAACTAATTAAGCACCACACTATGAAGATGTATGAGGAGTGGAGGTATAGCTCCACCATTATTAACCTCAGCACTAGATGGAAATGCGTTGTGAGCTTCGCTCCCCTGGTGCTTTATTCCTCAGGGAAATAACTCCGTGGTACCAATGTGATAGAAGGCTGTATGAGCCTCAAATCCAGTCTGGGTGCTGCGGAATAGAGAAAAATCTCTTGCCCCTGCTAGAAATTGAACCCAGGCCATTCAGTCTGTAGCCCATCACATACCAACATTGGTATCTGTGCTGCCTGGACTATATGTATTCATTTTAATTAAATTTTAAATTAATATTAGGGGTGCATTAATACTCATTAATAGTAGACAGTTATTTCAGTTTAAGCCTTTTGTGATGTTACCCCCTATCATTTGGCACTACTTGTATGGTCAGGGAGTTCCAGTACAATGGTTTTGAGAGTTCCCACACCCTACATCAAATGGGCATCTCTGTGGAGACATGTAAAAAACTCTTTGTTTACTGCCAGAGATTCCACTCGAGAAAAGATGTCAGTTGCAAATACCACAATAACATAAGGTGCTTGCAACCAATGCTAGACATTTGCTCACTTCTGTGGTGCATACTTCTTAGTTGTGTCAATTTCCTGTAATTTTCATTCTGCACATACATTGTGGTTTGTCTGTAATGTGTGTATAATTTTGGATTGCTAATAATTAAACATTTTTATTTATGTGAAATGTCTGAATTCCGTTACATGTTAGGTCAGTTGAGTTTTATCACATCCACTATGCTTCTTCTTTAGGGACATTTGTCTCTTTTTTTTTAATTGTAGTTCATGTATATATTGCTTAAAATAATAAGAACTCTGTGATTTTAAACTCAGGGTTTGCATGGTAAGATTCATCTGCATATGTCTCAAGTTTAACTGTAAGATTGAACATTTATACAAGTTCCACTTTACATCATATGCTACTTCATCATTCTCTAAACAACTAACAGTTATTCAGCATTTCAAGAAATTCCGTTCTCAAAGAATATTAGAGTTTTATTATTGCCCCTGTTGGATCCTGACAGGATAGCATAGTCAGTATAGCAACTGGCTACGGACTGGATGACCAAGGGGTCAGAGTTTGATTCCCAGTAGGGTCAAGAATTTTCTCCATGTCATTGAGACCAGCTCTGGGGTCCACCCAACCTCCTAGCCAATGTGTACAAGGGGCTCTTTTCCTGGGAGTAAAGAGGTCAGGGTAAAAAAATGTTGATCTATACATCTATTCCTCCCTACAACTTTATGGTGTATTGCTTAATTAGTTAGCACAGGAACATCTTTATCTTACTATGGGATCCTACCCTCACATTCTGTTTTGCTGAAATGCAGTTTATGAATTTGTTCTTTTACGCCCTCAATCTCTGTTCCTCCACCAGTTTTAGTACCAAAATTATAATTTATGTATCAAATCACATAGGCAAGAAAATAATAAGTGTATATTATTTTAGGTAATCAAAAGTGAATGCAGTGAAGTGTTAGGCAATTATCCATGTCAATAGGGAATGGATTTCCAACATATCAGTCCCTGATGATGGAGACACTAACTGTATATGAAAAACTTGGAAATCCATCCAATTTTGATGGGTGAAACTGCCCATGATGGCTGCATTGCAAGATAAAAGAATAACTGTGTGATTCATAAATGTATTCTGCTCTTCATTACATAATACCCAAGTATTTAAACTTACTGCATTTTCGATTTTTGAACATTTGTGATAAGATTTTTTAATCATTTTGGTCAAGTGACATGAACATATATTTAATCCTTTATTTCCAGAACAGTGGCTTTTAAATTCCATACAGTTTAATTTTAAAATCCTGTAATGAAGATATGTTAACCTTTAAACACCAGACTTTGAAATGGTGGTAAACTTGAGCTGGCCAGAGTTTATTTAAATGGCCACTGCTGGTGTGCATTTAAATGCCTATTGCTACTCTGTGTTTAAATGTCTGTTCCTGTTAGGGCACTTAATTAAACAATTTTAAACGTTGTGTTTAAAAATGCTGTATCTAACACAATTTTTATGATAAATGGATGGAATTCACTTTGTTTATATCAGCAAAGAATAGTATCACATATTATAACAGAATATTTGAAAATTTTTATACAAAAAGTTGTATCTTTTTTTTTTTTTTGATGAATATGGTAAAATGGCTTCCCTGTTTTTCACAGAGTTATTCTTTATTATAAATTCAATCCTGCTTGTAACACTGGACATATTTTAGCAGTTCCTGGTGTCATAAAACAGATGGAAGCAACAAAATCGTTTGATTCTCTGCTGGCAAATTTTACATTTTTGTTACACTCTTCAGATTTTTTAATCTTTTGACTAAAGGACAAGAATGAAAGCATGACTATTCAAGAAAAAGCTAGAGGGAACAACTCAACGGTCCCTTCTTCAGTTCTAAGACCTTCCATTATAGCTGCAAGAGATTATTGCCCCTTCTATGGTGATGAACAGACAGTTGGATTGTGGCTGAGATACAGAGTGTGATCTATTTTCTGTGCATTAATAGTGAAATCGAATACTGTAGTTTCATTTCAGGCCATACATAAATCAAGCAGATAACAACAATGAAAGGTATGTACATCAAATTTTACTATATATTTTTAACACATTAATCTGCAGAATCTGCAATAAAAATACTGGCTCGTGGATGAGTTTGGGCATAACTCATGCATATACTCTTTTTTGTTGTTCACTTAGGTGTCATTTTAATTCCTCTATTAGGGTTTTACTCAAGTCTGTCTGGAAATTACTACATTTAAAAATAAATATTTAGGACTGTGCATGCACTTCTACTAGTGGTGTGGGCACACACTTCCTCTAGCGGAGTTTAAATGCCTGACTGGCCAAATCGTGGTACTTTGGCCACGACGACCATACTCATCACTGGCCCGATCGGGGCACTTCGCACATTAAAGGTTAAGGTAATATTATCACTGAGCTTAATTAACTAAACACCAAGCCATTAAAACATACAAGGGAGTGGAGCTTTGCCATTGTTACCCTTGGCCCCTGTGACTTTATCCTCTGGGAAACAGCCCCTGGTGCCCATTATGTATGAGGCCAGATGGGCCTCAGAGCCCCAGAAGAATCTCCTGCATCTACTAGGAATCAAACCTAGACCTCTTGGTCATTCAGCCTGTAACCTAGTCACTAAACTGACTGAGCTGCCTGTGCTCCCATCATGAAATGTGTAATTAACTAAAACTACCTTAATGCACTGGTAGTAGGACCTGAAGTTTAAGCATCAGTAATACCAAAGCCCACTCTTGACACAAACCTGAGCCAGTCTGATCACATACCATCCTCGCAATCTTTTTTCTATGAACAATTGTCATGCGTATTATTGGCCCAGTGTAGAGTCCAGTGATGGACTTTTGTGATGGCAGCAATGAACTTATGTTCCATAATGGTAGGGTCCATCTTGAAGTGACTGCTCATGGAAAACTCGACAGCACAGTGGCAATGCCCATATCAGAAATTTTAAACATTTAATGCATTAAATAGATAAGTTTTTAATCACTTTACAAACATAAGTTTTATCATTTCAAAAGCATGACTTCTTTATCTTCATCCTTCTTAGAATCAGGCCTATTGAGACCCATTATGGATATTACCAAATAGTCGTTCCATCCCATCAGAGGTCTTCCTGTACATCTCTCTCTTTTTCTTTTTGTTCATATTGTAAGATTATTTTTGGAATCTTGTCGGAACTCGCTGTAAGTACATAAATTCAGTATGACAAAGTTGAACAATTTTGTTATTATTTTATACTTAAAATTTCATGTCATTACAGTAAGACGGATGTAACTGTTATGAAAATTAAATTAATTTTAAGATTACTCCCAAATTGGAATTGTCTTACTTTTTCATATTAGCAAATACTGTGGCAGTTTATCAACAGTATGAATATTATGCTACTTAGATAATTACATTCTGCTCATTCATTCATTCATTCATTTTATTTGGCATTAATAATTGCTGCAACGGTAATACTTGAACAAGTCACATCATTAAATACATCAGTCTTGAAATCCTTTTACCCAAATGCCAAAAGGATTGGATAAATAATCAAATCATAGCATAGATACATAAAGTATTTTTCTGATATATTTTGTTATTTCTTAATCATAAAAATACAAATTGAAAGTTTGATATCATTATTAATTCAATATATATTAATGTTTGCACAGTGAGCACTTTTTTGATAAACTTTATGGCATTTTACATTGTTTTTAAACCCCTTAGTACATGGGGGCTGGCAGCATGTGGCCAGATTTTAGCTTGAGGGTAGAAGTACAGTATTAGTATCTAAAAAATGCAACATATGGACAGCTGGACTGCACACATTCGCAATTTGACACATGGTCAGTACAGGTAAATTTGAGCTTCATATAAAGTACAAGTTTTAGTGCCACGATAGGAATATAGTTTAATTCAGTTCTTGTTAATGTGTAACATCATAAATTTGTAATTTCTGTACTCTTGTTATTTCATTCATTCAGTATGATCTGTTTATGTTAATAGGTGAAGTCAGAGATTTTGCTGATTTGTATCATGTATAATATGCTTATAAAATTTTTGTACTTCATGTCAGCTGCTGGTCTATGCTGGTGATGTGAATCTACTGGGATATAACAGATACAATAAAGAAAAACACAAAAACTTTAATTGATGCTAGTAAAGAGGTTGGTCTAGAAGTGAACACAGAGGAAACAATACAGGTATGTTGCTGTCTCGTCACCAGAATGCAGGGCAAAATCATGACATAGCAAATAAATGTTTTCAAAATATGACACAGTTCAGATATTTGGGAACAACAGTGATGTCAACTTGATTCAAGAAGAAATTAACAAGAGACTGAATTCAGGTAATTCTTGCTACCATTAAGTCTACAACCTTATGTCTTCTCATCTGCTGTCCAAAAACATAAAAATTAGAATATATATAAAACTATAATTTTGCCTCTGGTTCAGTATGGGTGCGAAACTTGGTCTCTGACTTTAAGGGAGGAACATAGACTGAGGGTGTTGGAGAACAGGGTGCTGAGGAGAATATTTGGATCAAAGAGAGATGAAGTTATGTGAGATTTGAGAAGACTACATAATGAGGAGTTTCGTAATTTGTACACTTCACCGGGCATAATTAGAGTGATCAAGTCATGGAGGATGAGATGGGCAGGGCATATAGCACGAATGAGACCAAAGAGGATTGCATATAGGTTATTGGTGGGAAAGCCAGGAGAAAAGAGACCACTATGCTTAAGTGGGTTGTTGGAATTAAAATGGATCTTAGAGAGAGAGAGAGAGAGAGATAGGATGGAATGTTATGGATTGGATTGATCTGGCTCAGGATATGGACCAGTGGGGGGTTCTTGTGAACAAAGAAATGAACCTTTGGGTTCCATCAAATGCTGGGAGATTCTTGAGTAGATGCACAATTGGCGGCTTCCGAAGCGCTCAGCTGCATGATGTGAGTGAGAGTGTGTATGTATGTGTGTGTGTGTGCGTGCGCGCATGTGGGAGAGAGGAGAAAGGAATGGTAAAACATGTTTTTCCATTATACATAGTCTGTCCAAAAAGAAATAACTCGTTAAATAGGGCGCCAACACAGGTGACTCGCGACAATAGCGTTGTGTAGCGGAGACCTTAAACTTTAACCAGACACCTGCCCGATCACGCCACGTCAATTAGTCATCGAGTACATGCCATAGACTGAACCTGTCTCTTGTGCCTTTTGCGATTTTTGCAAGTTGAAACATGAAGGACCTTGAAGAGCAACGTGTTCGCGTGAAATTCTGTTTCAAATTGGCAAAACTTTTTACAGAGACTTTTCAGATGTGGAAGCAAGCTTATGGAGAGGATTGTATAAGCCATACACAATGTTACGAATGGTGCCAACATTTCAAATCGGGCAGAACGTCCACCGAAGACGATCCCAGACCTGGACAGCCTTCCACATCAACGGACGATGATCATGTTGAGAAAGTGAGTGCTGTGATTTATGAAAATCGCCGCCTAACTGTCCGTGAAGTTTCTGAAGAAGTAGGCATCAGTAAAAGTTTGTGCCACACAGTTTTGACTGAAAAACTTGAGATGCATCGTGTTGCTGCAAAATTTGTGCCACGTCTTTTGACAGATGAGCAAAAAGCTAACCGTGTCACGGTCAGTCAGTAGCTGTTTGATCGTTCAAATGCTGACGAAAACTTTCTGAAAAATGTCGTAACATGTGATGAAACGTGGGTGTACAGGTACGGTATCGAAACAAAGGCTCAGTTGTCGCAATGAGTGGGAAAATCGTCGCGACCAAAAAAAGCACATCAAGAGTCGATCAAATGTGAAGGCGTTGTTGATCTTTTTTATAGGAAGGGCACCGTTCATCATGAGTTTGTTCCACGTGATCAGACAGTCAATGGACAGTTTTACTTAAGAGGTCAAGAAGCGTTTGAGGGAGGCAAAGCGAAGGAAGAGGCCGGAGGGGTGGAGAAACAAGGTCTGGATGCTGCACCACGACAACACACCTGCTCACACGTCGCTCCTCATCCGTGAATTTTTGGCGAAGCACGAGAAGACTGTTGTCCCCCAACCACCCTACTCTCCAGATCTGGCCCCTGCAGACTATTTTTGTTCCCAAAGTTGAAGTCCACTGCAATAGGCTGCCGATTTCAGACGATAGAAGAACTAGAAGAAAAATTGCTACGAGACCTATGCGATATCCCGTAAAACTCGTTCCAGAACTGGAAAAAAGAAACGGAAGCAGTGTATAAACAGTGGAGGGGAGTACTTTGAAGGAGACAAATCTTATTAAGTTGTAAGCTTATCAATAAACGTTTTAAAAAAAAAAGTTCAATTTCTTTTTGGACAGACCACATATTCATTTAAAGAACTGAAATTATGTTTTCTAACCTATGAAAGTAAGAAAATTATATTTTGCATATGTATCTCAAGTGATAGAAACAGTTCTGTGAAACGTTTAGGAAAACAAT
The DNA here is from genome assembly GCF_002891405.2 of Cryptotermes secundus. Taxonomy (NCBI): domain Eukaryota; kingdom Metazoa; phylum Arthropoda; class Insecta; order Blattodea; family Kalotermitidae; genus Cryptotermes; species Cryptotermes secundus. The sequence goes on along the minus strand of NW_019725446.1, from coordinate 35,701 downwards.
ATTATTGCCAAACTGTATGTGTAGTAAGTCATTTTGTACAAATACATTATATCCAAGAATGTATTACAGGAGTTTTTGGAAACTATTTCTTGGTTGTGAGCCATCTATTTTCTAATGTAGTGAACTGAATTGTTGCAGAAGTTGCCAGTCATACCATAAAAATGCAGAAGAGATGTGCCAACAAACTGAAGTTTAAGCTGTGTATGGTTATTTTCATTTATTGCACTAGAATATGAAGGATATAAGAACTACTTTTAAGTAATTTTTATCTGTAGCATATTTCCCCCCTCCATATACCCAGTTTAGATTATGTAATGGAACTTCAGTGGGCACAGTTGCCTTGCACTCCCACGGTGTAGAAGATTATATTTTCTCAATAGTTTCACACACTTCTTCAGACTTTTATTGAGAATTTGATTTGTTTCATTCTGGTCCGTCACACTAACAATATTATAAAACAATTCCATCCATTGTGAGTGGTGAAGTTTTTCTTATTTCAATTCTTCATGCCCTTACATGTTTCAGTCCTTAAGAGACCATCATCAGAGGGACATCGATACAGTTTGGAAACCACTATTACAATGGGTGTTCTGAATGTTAAAATATACATACAATGTTGACAGTACACAAATGGATACAAATTCCAAAGTTTTCACAACTACAGCGGCTGTCTTGATATGTTATTTTTTTTTAACTTTTGTTATTTAAGTTAGAATTTATAAACCAAATCGATTCATGTCTTATCTCTTATCACTTCTCTTGACGGGGGCCGAACTTGTACTGCCTGTCTTTCTTCAGAAGATGGTTCTTTGATGTCGTCCTATAGTTGTTCGTGGCACGCTGTGTTGTTTTTACTGTTGAATTGAAATAAGAAAAGCTTCACCAGTCACACTTGATGGAATTGTTTTATCTTTTATAATTTTATTGAGAGTTTAATCGAGTTGTGTAATGCTCAGACAGTGGCAAAGTTAATGTAATGGCGACGCTATAGTTTATAAGCATGACATCTAAAATACTAATGTGGCCACAACTGAAACTGCAATGTAAATATATCCATACAGTCTTAAGTGCGGAGGAAATCAAATCCATATTAGCTGGAGAGACGGGCCCAAAACTTTGGAGTGGCTAACCTAACAGGAATGCATTTTAAAATTCCTCTACAGCAGCCAGAAACTTTCGGTATGCCACAGATACATTGATTCCAACTTCGGTTATGTAAAAAGCAGTTTAAGCCTGTAAATTAAAAATGTTAACATAAATTAATCAGAAGGAAAATTCTAAATGCCATAATTAAATTAAAAGAAGTAAGTAAAGGTATCCCTTTAACAGGCCATGGAGGCCCATAGGGTTGAGAGATGTTGAGGTTACCACATTTTCTAGACAATCGGCTCATAGATGGAGGCAAGGTTGTCAGCCTTACGCGCCGGCCGCCCTTTACCACGAATATTCCCGGGGGCACGCGGTAGCATAATTTGTTGAAGCACTATGCTACAAGCCGGAAGGTCGCGGGTAAAAGTCCCGATGAGGTCATTGGATTTTTTTCACACGATCTAATCCTTCCAGCCGAACTATGGCCCTGGGGTCGACTCAGCCTCTGACAGAAATGAGTAGCAGGAATAATTAAACTAGAGGAAAATTCAAAATCCCATGCATGTATCGAGTAGTAGTACACGCAGTTTCTTATAGATGGAAATACAAGTAGGTATGTGCTGCCACCTTGAAGGGAATATTGGGAAGCTTTTGATCGCGGAAATGTAACTTGCCGTAGAGGGCGTAGAGGGCACCGCAAGGCCCTGTATATGGAGCAGGGACAATAACTTTGAAAGTAGAAAGGACCCATAAATCAGACTTTTTTCAACATTGCAAGGAACCGTCGAACGTGATGTTGAGATGTGTGTTTCTAAAATCTAAAATATTGTAACCTGTTATATGTCGTCCATCGCTGCGCAACAGCAACAGTGGAATTTTTTTAGTTCCCACAGCGACAAATCGAATACCATCAGACCGGTGGCTAGGAATAACCGTGGCAACGAATTGTTGAAACAGCGGGAATAATGCATTTCCATTGTTAACGAGCATAGAACACGAGAAATCGAAGCCTGGAAGGAGGTGTAGGCGGTTTCGAATACCCCAACCGTGACCCTGCGAGTTGTAGGAGGCGACGAAAAGGGAAGTCTCAAATTTGAGACAGTAATATATGACCTCTAGTACTAAAGGTCTCGGACCCGAGAAAGACTGCGCTAGCAAGGACCAGCAGCATATACAAAAGGCAGACCCATCCTCTCGTCAGACAGGGCGCCCACAAAAAAACAAGACCGTAACTGTCAAACAGTAATAAAGATCTCGTCGCAAGCCCCAGATGGGTGCTTTATGCGAAGACAGACTGGTCGACTGACCGTCGGCCGTAAAAGGAGTCTCAGACTCAGCTGAATCGAGACAGTTGAGTTCTAGCAATCACCGGCAGCAGTTTGCATTTTTGAATAGTAGAAAAGTGTTTACAATGGAGGGAGCGTTACGGTAAATTAATATGCTAATTAATGCTAAAGTAAAAAAATATTGAAATGTAGGTGTGATTTTGACCGTGGTGTTAATAGGGTTTGGTGCACTCTTACATGAATCCAAGTACTGTTTGTGTTTGTGAGGTTATGAATACAAAAGTTGTTGTAATGTAATTATTCCTTGTTTTTGTCAGTGATGGATTGGTGGTAGGATTGGGCAATCCACTCCTTGACATTTCCGCAAATGTTAGTGTAGATTTTCTGCCGAAGTATGGCATGAAACCTAATAATGCTATTTTAGCAGAAGAGAAACATAAGCCTCTGTACGATGAAATGGTTGAGAAGTACAACGTGGAATACATTCCCGGCGGTGCAACACTGAATGCCTTGAGAGTGGCGCAGGTAAATTGTTTGTATTTGCATGATTTCCACAAGAAGAGCTACGAATTCCATGGAGCAGAACTTTTGTTGAGAAGGTTGTAGTCTCCTAGCTAGTTAAATTTCTGGAGGTTTATGGGATCGAAAAGTTTGTTACCCTATTCACAATACCCTTATCAATATATATAACCCATCTTAATGCTGTTCTCACATCTATAACAAAGTCTTCCTTTAGATTTTCTGACTAAGGCATTGTATGCATTTCTGTTTTCTGCCATGCATGTTACATGTTCCTCCCACATTACCATCCATCATTTGGTTAGTAGTATGCATTTTGAAGCTCTTCAGTATATAAGTTTCTCAGCCTGTTATTTCCTCTTAGTTCTGAATATTCTTGGCATGTGGTTCTTTAACAGCCTTCAGTATATTTAGTAGAGGCCATTATTGCTGATGTACTATTTACATTAAATTGAACATGTGGATCTATACACCCACTCCCTCATACACCTTTATGGCATAGTGCTTAATTAGTTAAGCACAGGGACAGCTTTCGCTTTGCCTTACCAACATGTTTCAGCTATATATGACCATATATATGATCCTGTCTTTTGAAGTAATGGTTTGTTCCTGTTTTCTCAGTGGATTTTGAAACGGCAAAATGTAACTGTATTCATGGGTTGTGTTGGTCGAGACAAGTACAGCAAAATCATGGAAGAGAAAACAAGAAGTGATGGAGTGAACGTACAATTTCAATACACCGACAAGGAACCTACAGGTTGGTTATCCTTTAATTCTTCTTTGAAGGTCTGTGACGTGATTGATTCATTGTATGAACTTTTTATCGAACACTGACCATTGCTTCAAGTTAATCTGATGTACACAACATTTCCAGAATTCGGTCAGCTTTAATCACCAGGTGTATGGGGTAGAGTTGGACTTATTAGGAAGAGCTGCCCAGTGATTGATCTAACTATCCCAACTGAGTACAAATATTTTCTCCAACAACTGATGACAAATGGATCTGATTTTTAAGATACTTTGTATGTTAGATATATCTCAGACAGTGGAAAGTGTCCAACAAGATATTTGTGGTCACCAGCTTAATGCACCCCATCCAACACAGATTCATTATGATGTAGTGTAAAATTACTCAATTTTTAGTGTACTTTCCTTATTTTGAAGAAGTGAAAGTAGGCTTATGTGATCTCCATCCTGTCTCTGTATCTGTAAATCCCCCCCTCATAACCAGTCTTTATACAACTTGATATGTATGTCATGGCAACTTTGCCCATATCAGTAGTGTAATTCTTAAATCCCTCCCATCAGTGTGTTTATCAGTATCTGTATCTCTCCGCATTGTTACTAGGCAAAGGCTCAGTAAAATGTATCTCTCCTGTTGTTGCTAGGCAATGGCTCAGTAAGTACATTCCCATGGCAATGAATACAGCAACATTAGAAGAATCGTTGGCATGTGTGCCTGTGGGTCTGTGTATCCCCCTATCGTTGCTAGGTACAACAAAGAATTCTTGAAGACATTGTTTTCTGTGCAGTCCATGCCATATCAAAGGAAAGTAGGTGATTATTTCTTCCCCAAACTTCTTGTTTTATCTAATTTTCCCATATACAGTGTAAATGCAGGTCATAAACATAAAAAAAACTAGTGAATCAGTCTGCCCATGATGATTAACTGTCTGAACGGGAGTGAGAAGCAAAGAAACTGATCAGCACATGCAGACAATCCTTGCCTGTAGTAAGTAAGCAGCATCCTTGCCGTCATCTTTGTTCACATCTTCTCTGTGCTGTAAAGTGATATCTGCGTTAAAGTCCTTATTAAATTTAATGTTGTGACTGTGCCAAAATGGCCAGGTAAAAGTAACAAGAATTATGAAAGTTATGACCAAAAAGTTTTAATTCAGGTGACAAATTTATTATTATACAAGGGTTGGATAAAAAGTAGTGGCAACACTGCTGTTACATGAAAGATGTGTGTCATGTGGCACTCGTGCTATCTGTAGGTGATAGCAGAAGTTCAGTTGAAGTAGTGCAGTGAGTGGCTCTGGTTGTGTTTCATTGGGTTGCATTGTGCATCGTCTTGAAGTGTAGGAGCCCAGTTCAAGCACTCTAACATCATGTTTACAAAACAACAACAACGCTTCTGGATAAAAATTGAAGTTGCATGAGGTCGTAGTTCACAAAACTCTTATGAGGAACTGCAAGAAGCATGTGGTGATGCTGCTTTGCCATATCGCACAGTGGCACCATTGGTGAAATTGTTCCGTGAAGGGAGGGATGCTGTTCAGGACGACTCCATGTTGACAACCACACAATGCAGCTTCTTGGTTCTTTGCTGGATGTCGATCGTCGATGGGCTGCAAAGGAGTTAGCTGCTGAGGTAGGCATATGTCACAAACCCGTGCTCCACATTCTGCATGATGTTTTTGGATATCACAAAATTGCAGCGCATTGGGTACCCATACAATGTCTGAGGTCCAACAATAGCGATGTTATGCAATTGTACAGGACCTGTTGGACCAGTACCAGAGGGAAGGTGACGACTTCCTTGGAAGGATCATCACTCAGGACGAAACTTGGGCTCGCTCATACGAACCGCACTTGAAGCGACAATCAAATGATGGAAGCAGCCTTGCTCTCCTTGTCCAAAGAAAGTGCGCCTTACACAGAGTAATGTGAAAGCGATGTTCATTGTGGCATTGACACTGATGGAGTGATACTGCACCATACTGTACCTCAACGACAGACAGTAAACGTTGCCTACTACTGCAATTTCCTGCATACTCATCTTCGTCCAGCACTCAGGAGAAAGCAATGACACTTGTTGGCAATGAACCCCATCATCCTTCAATGCAAGGGTTCATACTGTCACTGACAGCTGACACTGTCAAGGATCTTCTTCGCTGCTGGCAATGGCAGATACTGCAACATCCGCCATACTCACCCAATATGAGTCTGTGCAATTATGTTCTCTTTGCCAAAATGAAAGAACCATTGCAAGGAACACGTTACAACACAAGAGAGGAGATTATTCGTGCTGTAGGGCGGTCACTGCTGGACCTCAACAGAAGTGGACGCGCTGATGGTGTACGACACCTTCCAAAAATTTGGTAGCACATGGGCGGCGATTATATTGAAGGAATGTAAGTGTGTTTACCTCGGGTAATAAAGTCATTTCAGAACTATAGAGGTGTTCCCACTACTTTTTATCCGACCTGTATATGTGCCTATATTAATATTTTGTGAGTTAAAATTTTTTGCATGTTTGGGGTTTGTTGCCCATAACCTGATAGCACATGTCAGAGCATCTGTGGTGAATGCAGAATTCACTTAGCACTTTCTTGGCAGGAATGCTTGATATGTTAAACTGGGGTGGCTTATGTTTGTATGATGCCCTAGAATGTGAAGTTGCAGAACATGGGGAATATTCAATGTGATTAATGCTGATACGGTATGTGTTGTGGTTCTGTTTCCAGGAACATGTGCTGTACTTGTCACCAATAATGGTAATGATCGCTCACTCTGTGCTAATCTTGCAGCAGCCAACTGTTTTACGATCGATCACATACACAAACCAGAAAACAAACTGTACATAGAAAACGCGAAATTCTTCTATATTTCTGTGAGTTGGAATGTATATACATTCTTCTAATGGGTTATTTTAGTTCCTTATGGGGTCATACTATGACATTACATTTGTTGATTATACATTTGGTTAATAGGTATTTGTAAATACTTATTCATATACATTCTTATACCATTTTTAGAGCAAAAAGTGTGTGGATTTTTTTTTGAGGGGGGGGGGTTAAATCAATTTGATAACTCATTCTTACTTCTGCATTTTAATGCAATTTAATTTATGCACTTATTTTACAGCATGATTTTGTAGTGTTTTTGTCCACAGTTTTGCTTATAAGTATAATATGATGGTATAAAAACAGGATCCACTCAGCCTTGTGAGGATTATTGAGGAGCTATTTCAAGGAAATAGTGGCTCCTGTCTAGAAAACAGAGCTTAACGGCCATGGTGATCCATTGCACTGACCACGTAACACCCTCTATCCTCAGACTCTCTCAGTCGGTATAGTATAGTACAGGCCACGGAATGTTTTGTTTTGTTTATGATGGTATAACAGTTTACTCTTTGGAACCACATCAGTCAGCTACATTTTTCTGTCAATCCTTGACTTCAGTTTTGGACATCCATAAGATAGAACATTTTGGTGAAACTCAGTATGTAAACATCTTACAATTGGGAGCCTCACCATACAGATTTTAACTCCCTGTCCTTAAGAATCTCAACTTGGCAATCATACAAACTTGTGAACTGGAGACAAAGTCAGTGTCATTCATTGTAGGTCTTCATATGAAATGTTCATTACTTTTTCCTGATTTTAACCAAAATTATAATGTTTAATGTTTATAATTAATGTTTAATATGTTCACATATGTTATTTACACTCATCGATATCAGATGTAGTGAATATTGTCGTGTGATATAGTGTATGACTATAGACAGGTTTCATATTAATGACTCGATTTATTAGACACTTTGATACAGCATGTGACCACAATTTACAGTTCACTATTACACACTAGTGTACGCAGTCATGTCTTCTCTGCTGTTGCTTGGTAGTGGCTTTCAGTGGAAGATGTTCCCCTTTCTCTGGGTTCCAAACTGTCTGCAGCCTGAGCTACCAGCTTCTAACAGCAACAGATTACAGTGACTGCACTGCAGCAGTTCTCTGTCTGACTCCAACTGTTAACTGGTCCTGCTTGTGATGTCTTGGCATGGACCATACAGAAAACATCTCTTCCATTTATTTTTGCTCTGTTCTCATGTTGCCGTGGAAGCATGCTTGTTTACGGAGCCATGACTTAGAAATGGCTATTGTATAGTTGCTCATTTCACGGTCATTGCCTAGCAGTGGGTTTACTTGCCACAATATCCTTGAGGCAGTTCTTATGTTGTTTCATGTGTGTAGACAGAGTGAATTTAATAGGCACTCCATGGGATTAGGAACACACACAAAATGTTCCTTTGGATGGGATGCAGATACTAGGCATGCTGGTTACTGACCCTCGTGATTTCTTTTAATGGTTTTCCTTCATCTGTACAGTAGATGTAAAGGTAATACTTTCAAGTGTGCCATAACTGTCTCATACAATTATTCTTACACATTCCACAATTCATGATCATCTCCTCTTATTCAACACTGTATTAACCCAACCAGTTAATACAGCATGAGTAAATAATCTTTGAGTGAATCAATGCTGTGGCACCATCTGCTAGAATATTTATAAATCATGTAATTCTAAATACACATTATTTGTTGGCGAGGTCGTGTGTTGCATTTGTTTCTATAAACAACTGCTTATCTTATCAATATGCTGAAATGCTTACTCATCATGTACATAATTCATAGTTGATGTGTGCTTATATCACTGTGGGAAAGTTTGATAAGACTGATAGTAATGTTACTAGGGTAAATATGTTGTCATACCTATTCATATTATATATTTTCTCTTACATAAGTGTTTCAGCTTTTAGAGTCTGGCTGTAGATGGTTAAACAAAATTGCCTGTCATGGAAGTCTCCATTTAACCATTTGAAGCCTGAAAAACATGTAAATAATGTTTAAAAATGCAGTTCCTGCAGTACAGAAAATATACTGTGTGTCTAGTAGAGAGACTGCATATTTGTATTGTTTAGGGAACTAATAGCTATGTATTCCAAGAGTCGTACAAAACGCATAAATACACCCTGGGGCCAAAGTGCAGATTTATTTTAAATGTTAAAACAGGTGATGCATATAGGAATCACTGTGCCATAAAGGGTTAGTATTATTATGAGGGACACTTTTGAGTTGGGTAAAAGTAAACAGCAAATTTTTGCCTAAGATCATTCCATGAGGGTGTGTAGTGTGCATGGAAGTAACCATCCACTCAATCTTGACGTTGGTGATGGAGTGTGTCTAAAACATCCTTGAGAACATGTATCTAGAATGGGTAACATTATGACAGAAAAGTTCTATGGGTTCAGCAAGATCTCTGGTATGGGGATTTTTGTTCCCATGGCAGCTCATCACAAGAGACAGTAATCTTATTCACTATCATGAAAACTTCAAATTTCATGAAGATTTTCTGTTTGTTCAGGGTTTCTTCCTTACGGTGAGTCCACCATCCATTATGGAAGTTGCAAATCATGCTCTGAAACACGACTGTCCATTCATGATGAATCTCAGTGCTCCATTCCTGTCTCAGTTTTTTAAGGAACCGATGATGCAGGCAATGCCATATGTGGATATCCTCATTGGGAATGAAACTGTGAGTGTAATGGAAAAAAAAAATTAAACATTGTATAGGGTTTTATAAATATACCTTATATATTTCCAAAATGCAGTGTGAATCACAATGTTATGAAGTTTTTTCGCTTAGTGGGGGTTGGAGTCCAACTGGGTCCACTCAGCACGGCGGTTACTGCTTGGACTATTGTAGTCTGCCCCAGGTGATTATGATGATGGAGAATTTGGTGGAATGAAGATTGGCAGGGGAAACTGAAGTACTTGTACTCACAGAAAACCCACCCTAGTGCCACTCTGTCCATCACAAATCCCACTTGACCAGACCTAGGATCAAACTCGGGCTGCCGTTTTGGGAAGCCAACTACTAACCACTTGAGCTATGGCGTGGCCTTTTCTTATGAAGTTAAATTGAATGAAAGTGTTGTTATACATTGCAGTAAAAGATATATTGAATAATTTCTAAAACTCAGTAAACAGTTATCACTGTATTAAACATTTCTGGAAATATTTCATCAAAATTTAATTGTATTTTTCTATTTTGTGGCAGTTTAGGCCAAAAACTGATTTAATTAAATAACATTTTTGGTAGTACATTCTAATAAATTACATAATGGAATTGAGCACACAGTTCATGTATCATATTACCTTTGGAGGAAAATGATTATACCTTATATCTCTTCAAATGTTGTATGTAACAGCTTAATTAATTAAACGCTATGCCACGAAGACATATGAAGAAGTAGAGCTATAGTTCCACTATTTGTAACCTTGGCATTATGCAGAGGTGATCGTTAAACTTCACGCCCCTGCTGCTTTACCCCAGGGGAAACAATTCCCTGTACCTATTATATTAGAGACTGGATGGTCCCCAGAGCCCGTCTGAATGCTATAGAGATGAGAAGAATCTCTTGGCCCTGCTGAGAATTGAACCCCAATTCCTCAGTGGTTTCACCCATAGTTTAGTCCTTGAGAAGCTGATATTCATTCAGCTTGTCAGGAAATTCCCTGCATTGTATGAAACATGATGTTCCCATACTCTCTTCGCAAGAGCCCATTATTGGACTGTCCTGAGTGACTTCAGTCCAGTCCATGTCTTCACACTCTTTCTTTAAGATATGTTTTATTTTTATCATCCCATTTACACATATATCATCCAAGTGGTTTCTCCCCTTCAGATTCCAGACTAAAATTTTATGTGCATTTCTTGCTGCCCTCATGTGACTTCATGTCAAATCCATCTCATCCTTTGTTCAGTAACCATAATGATGTTTGTTGAAGAGCAGAAGTTGTTGAGCATCTCATTACATAACTTTCTGCATGCACCTGATACTTCCTGCCTCCTAGGTCCAAATATCCTCTGCCATTTCTTGTACTCAAAATCCCACAGTCTGTGTTCTTCCATAAGGTGAAAGGCCAAGGTTAATACCACTGTAAAACAACAAATAAATTTACACTTCTTCCATTCATTGTGATTTTAAATAAATTTCCATCTTGGTTTTAAATAAATCTGTTCTATTGCATAGGAAGCAGCAGCATTTGCAAGGGCACAAGGCTTCGGAACAGATGACCTTATGGAGATAGCACTGAAAATAACACAGTTGCCAAAGAAGAACTCCAAAAGGCCAAGGATCGCAATTATTACACATGGACCGAATCCAGTTCTCCTTGCTAAAGGTAACAGAATCTGAAGAATTTGAGGTAACAGAATTCTTTACATCTGAATGAAAAATACTGAAAGATTCTGAATAGACAAAGTTTGATAGAGTTCAAGATGTGTTTTTGTTTGTAACAGTTTGAAGCCCTTTCATCTAAGTTCAAGGACAATTTTACTGTCATAAACAGCATATCAGCCAAAGTACTACATGTCTTGTACTGTTGATAAGCATTCTCTTAAGATGAGCTCTCACAGTTTATGACTTGAAGAATTTCACAGTTCATTTCTTATAGAACATATTATTTACAGATTATCCTTTTTTGGGAATTGTTGGGGTAGTGATAGATGGTTTTCACTGTTCTAATGCATTTCATAAATATTGTCATTAAAACACTTGTAAGATTAATTTTAACCTTCTGAAGACATTGCATGAGAAATCACTGATTGAATGAAAGAAATGCATATTTCTGTGTACACTTAATCTGTGGCTGAGGCCAAACCATACCTCAAGCGGTTAGTCGCTGGCTTCCCACCGCGGCGGCCGGGGTTCTATCCTGGGTCTGGTGAAGTGGGATTTGTGGTGGACAAAGTGGCACTGGGGCAGGTTTTCTCCGAGTACTTCGGTTTTCCCTACCGATATTCATTCCACCAATTGCTCCACAATCACTCTCACCTGTCATCTGGGGGGGGGGGCTGGTACAGTAGGCCAGAAGTAGCTGCAGCACAAGGGACTTAGTCCCACCCCACTAGCAATAATAAAAAAAGGAAAAAAAAATAATCTGTGGTTTGTTGCTGTTGGTGCTGATGATGCTCTTACTGCTGTGTCATCATCACCACCGTCACCCACTTCCTGTTGAAACTTTTCATCTTTACGCCGTCCTAGCATTTCCTTGCTGCTTGCACGAGCTGAACACTTGTTGAGTCTTTCTACCACAGTTTCAACCACTTGTACCTCTTGAGCAGGTTACTATAGTGATAATGGTATAGTCTTGTATTTGGGAAGTGCTTAGTTTGAATCTCAGCTGAGCTACCCGCTTTTTTTTTTTTTCATGGTTTTCCTCAGTCTTTCCAGATGAATGCAAGGATGGTGCCTTCAGATAAACTGTTACTATCTTCTCTTGTTTCTTTTTCCTTTAAATAACAAAGAGACGTATTTGATAAGACTGCCTGAAGATGGCCCCAGAAGCAGACTGAAACATGTAACAGCCATCAGATAAGATCAATGTGAGCAGTTCAGTTGGTTTATTTTTATTTCTGTTGTGTTGACGGCCAAATCCCATCAATCATGATACACAACAGGATGCAAACAGTGAAGATTTTTCTAAATGCTTAACATATTCGCCATCTATTATCATCTTCACCATCATATTCCATAATATATCTAACCTTTGTAGTTGAAACGGTGTTGTTAAATAACTTACAAACCGGGCTGCCACTTGAGCTGTATGGATCAGTGGATTAACAGATGGATTAAGTGAACAATGAAGGTTAGAAAAGTGGCTGTTATATTTTGGGTTCTCATGGCAGTGAGTATCAAGAATGTGGTCTTCTAGGTTGTGACACCGTGTAGTTTTGTAGATAAATGTCACGTCCAAGAATACCATCTAAACAGTGATGTTGCTTAAGTTATAGCCATAGCACTGTTCGAGAGTCGTTAGTTATTCTGCTGAGCTGGCATGTAAGTTTTGAAAGGAGAGGATGGTGATATATCCTCCTACCTTAACCTAATGTGACATGACACCTGAAGGCTGGAATAGTAGAGCCAGAGGAGATATCCATTGCTAGGCAGTGGCTTGGTAAACAAGTTTCTGCGGCAATGGATATGGAAGCAGCAGTAGATGTTTTATATTTGGTCTGTGCAAAGTGGTTATAAAGAAGAGTTCAGTTGAGAATCAGCAGTCACATTCCAGAGTTGTGAGTGGGCAATTAGTCGAGAGTTGAGCTGCAAGGAGAGCTGAGAAGATGGCACTGTGAGTTCATTTGGCACTCAGGCCATGAAGAACTTTATGTGCGTGTGTAGTACAGTGATATTTGGAGTGTGTAATTCAGTGAGAGTGTTATAACGCCTGCGTTAAAATCCGCTGCCAGGAAATTGATAGTGGAGACTGTAATAGCCTGAGGACACTAATGTGTGTAACAGTGAACTGTAAAGTGTGGAAATAGCAATAGTGTTATAGTTGTTTGTAGTATGACCTGTAAGAGATCGATAAATCCGATAATCCAAAACCTCGTCTCTAGTCACTCACCCCTAAATCATGACAGTAAGTTAATTTAATGCTGTATTCTCAAATGTTTGTTTCAGATGGTATAGTGAATGAATTCCCTGTTATCAAATTACTGCCGGAGAAAATTGTAGATACTAACGGAGCTGGAGATGCCTTTGCTGGGGGTGAGTTCACATCTAATGAATATTATTTTGGAAATATTTCTGTATTGATTTGATACCATGTGGATATGCATGTTTTCATTGAAACATGTTTGTCTGCTTTTTTTCATACACATATTCATTTGTAAATACAAGTATGTATATATGTTGAATATATTAAGCTTTATATGTAATAGGCAGTCACACTCAAAGTGTATACCAGATCAGATTGTGGCAAGCATAGTGGCACATGCCTGATCACTTAATTTTACTAGTAGTCAGGGGCTCAAAGTGACTTAAATGACTGCCACTGTCTGTGCTAAGCCACCTAGTTGTGTTTTCATACCTGCATATTTTAGGGGGTCTCCATTTAATTTCATTACATATATCAGTACTATCTGTTGGGATATGATTCCATGTATATGTAGTTTAGTACCACTGTTTTGAATGAACATACTCTTCTTATCCTCAGAGTACAAAATGTGTGCCACCTCTTAAAAATTTACATAATGAGCAGCTTTATAATTTTTTCTCTTGATGTAATATTGTCAAGGTGCTTAGGTCAGTAAGGGTTATATGGGTATTACATGTAACATGTATGGTGGAAATGAAAAATGGATACAGAACTTCAGTAGGAAAACCTTGAAGAAGAGAATGTGAGAGAGGTAATACTATTGTGACGTGTTGCGCTATGGAGGACACCCCCTCCCTCCCCAGCAGTGACATGGCAGCAATGAGCACTCTTGCTGCTGCGGTTGCAGGCCAGTCTTAGTTCCACCCCCTACCCTGCGACGACGCTGTTGACACGGGCAACAGGCAACAGCGAATGGTATAAAAAGCTGGCTGAGCAGTCAGTAGGGAGAGAGTAGTTAGTGTGTGAGCAGGAGTGACACAGTGTGGATGGAACAGTCACCGAGATCAGTTGTAGCAGAAAGAAGCATACCGGAACGTGTGATTATAAGTGATAGTGTGAGAAGCAGATGCTTGACTCACAAGAGAAGTAATTGGGAGTGTGATACAGTGACACTGCTATAGCTCCCATATCGTACTGTGAATACGTGTAGACTACTGAGGACAGAGTGGACAGAATAGTGTGTAGGGTTTGTAAATTGTATGAACCCATAACAGTATTGTAATTAATTGTAGCCAAGACTTGTAGGTTGTTAAATAAACCAATTAACAATCCGAACGTCGTGTTCAGTGGCAAAACACGTTACACTATAATATGACGTCTTCCCACTTCTTCTCTCCTAAGATGGAGGCAGCGGATTTCTCCAAAAGGCCAATACCTGTCTACCTTACTGCATGACATCTCATCCAAAGAAAAAACTGCAATCTTATTGTTTGCCACTGAGAGAGCCGCAAATCTCTCATTTGCTTATCTCATTCTCATTGTACTGAAAATGTTATATTTACAGGGTTTCTTGCACAACTCGTAATGGGCAAACCTTTAGAGACTTGTATCCGATGTGGGATCTGGGCTGCCACAGAGATCATCCAGCAGTCTGGCTGTACTTACGAGGGCCCAGCCACTTTCTCGGAGTAGGCTGGAGTGTCATGCTATCAGTTGGTCAACAGCTGTGCCTTGTTTGAAAAGAAAAATGTTGGCTGAGACTGACCATTCAACAAGACATGGACTCTGTGTAATGGAGTTGTGTCCTTTTCTTCCTAATCCCTTTATTGCTTTGTCCACATATTAACCCAGTGAATATTATGCATTGTTGTGAAATATTTAACATTGGCCATACATATTCTGATGAAGAAAGGATATTGCAGATAAGTGTTTAAAGTGTTGGAAATTGCTAACATGCTTATTAATGTAAGCTATGTCAGTGATATGCCATTCTTTGTGTCACAAATTCTGTTTGTCTTGGCATGTGGACGTTTCAGACCCTTCATACAGAACTCTGTACTAGACAGACGAAATGCCTGCACTGCTTCATTCACGCCTGTTATTCTTTCTTCTCCCCAATTTTTTTTTTTATTGCTAGTGGGGTGGGACTATGTCCTTTGTACTGCGGCCACTTCTGGCCTATTTGTACCAGCCCCAGATGATAGGTGAGGGTGATTGTGGAGCAATTGGTGGAATGAAGATTGGCAGGGGAACCTGGGCTGCTGCGGTGGGAAGCCTGTGACTAACCAGTTGAGCTATAGAGCGGCCCATTTCATTTTCTCTAACAAGTTCACATTTCATGCTACAATTTTATATTCCCATCGTGGCTCTACGTCGAACCACTGCACAGTGTAGAACACACCGTACACACAGAACATGTATACGCCCAGACAAGAAACATAAGCCACATTGCTGTATATGATATATAGCATGGGAATACCGTGCCAAACACCCACACACCATCAAACCTGCACATCACCGAAAACCCGTCTTTGAGCCTCACATACCGGGCTTACCATGTAGAACCTCCGCAACAAGACCCACACAACACACACACCCAACTTCCACACTGTAGCAGGATCCACTCTTAAAATAAAATGTTCCAGTTGGCATACAGACCCCCAACCCACCTACATATACCCCTAATACCCTTTAATATATTTTATACACTTCTAACAAATCTCCAATATGTTTTAATACTATTTCAACATTTTATATATATAGTATACCCTTATTCTATCTTTTTCACATTTTTTATTCTTTTAATCATGCACTTACCATTTTAACTATACACCAATCTGAAGCAAAGATTTTATGTCAATAGTCAACATGACACGTTACACTGATAAGGTTCTTCTGGGATTTCAATAACTATATGTATTCCTGCCTGATGATGGTCATGCATGACTGAAACATGCCGCAGTAACAAAGATCCAATGTAATAACTGAAATACCTGTTATGTTGACAGTAGCATATTTCCTACATATTACATGTTGGTAGAAGTTTACTGACCCTCCAGAGGAACATATAAGTTCCACCCTCAAAGCTGAGGAGTAAACCAAGCAAGTGCTTGGTGCTTAGCTTATTCTTCCTATCTTATTAAAATTCTTATTTAATTTAATTAATTAATATTTTATTTTAAGGGTGTATCCTGCTACAGTGTGGAAGTTGGGCGTGTGTGTTGCATGGGTCTTGTTGCAGAGGTTCTACGTGGTAAGCCCGGTATGTGAGGCTCAAAGACGGGTTTATGGTGTTGTGCAGGTTTGATGGTGTGTGGGTGTTTGGTATGGTATTCCCACCCTCATCGACTTCCATTTCTTGGTGCTTCTTACGTTCCTCCATTTCTTGCAGAATGATCTGATTTGGTGCACTGTCACTGGCTTCCATTTCTTTGTGCCTCTTAAATTCCTCCAGTTCTTTCAGAAATGATAAAGCTGCTACTGTGTTTGTTTCGTCAGACACATCCTCCTCAGATACATCCTCTAAGCTATACTTAATCTATTTATGGGGATTTCTGAGGTAGTCTGGAATATTTTTGTTCTCAAAACAAGAATGAAGTACATCTGGCCATTTGTAAATGCTTTCATCACCTTCATACTGCTTCATCTCAGACCTGCAACTTTCAGGGGATGGTATGATGTTCCAGGCAGTCAGAGTGTTGTTATTCTGACTATGGTCATCTGATCCTCCTTGTCATCCATACCTCTTCTTCTCTTCCTCTGTCCATCTGTCAAAAATGCTTTTTACATCTTTCAGTATATCCTTCACTTTCTCCCTGAATGGAAAACGTTGGTTCCTCATAAGCCATGACAGAAAGAGGTGCATCTGGCCATTTGTAAATGCTTTCTTCACCTTTATACTGCTTCATCTCAAACCTGCATTCTTCGGGGGATGGTACAACATTCCTTGCAGTCAGAGTGTTGTTATCCTGACTACGGTCATCTGATCCTCCTTGTCCTCCATACGTCTTCTTCTCTTCCTCTGTTCATCTGTCAAAAATGCTTTTGCATCTTTCAGTATATCCTTCACTTTCTTCCTGAATGTAAAACAGTTTCTTATAAGACATGACAGAACCCAAGGAATACTATTTTTAATCGTGACTTTACTATTATGTGATTCCTTCTTACAATTATGCACGTTAAAACACTTGGTTTTACAACGTTTTCCTTATTTAATTTACTATATAAAATATGTT
Source organism: Cryptotermes secundus (assembly GCF_002891405.2). Lineage (NCBI taxonomy): Eukaryota > Metazoa > Arthropoda > Insecta > Blattodea > Kalotermitidae > Cryptotermes > Cryptotermes secundus. The sequence goes on along the minus strand of NW_019725446.1, from coordinate 18,400 downwards.
ACATTATACAACACTCTCGTGATTTTCTTCTCACTAAACTCATTTGGAGTAGGCTGCACCATAGCTTAAGTGGTTAATCACTGGCTTCCCACCGCGGTGGCCCGGGTTACATCCCAGGTCTGGTCAAGTGGGATTTGTGGTGGACAAAGTGGCGCTGGGGCGGGTTTTCTCAGATTACTTCAGTTTCCCCTGCCAGTCTTCATTCCACCAAATTCTCCATCATCATAATCACCCGGGGCAGGCTACCATGGGCCAATCAGTGGCCGCCGTGCTGAGTAGATGCCGTTGGACTCCACCCTCCACTTAGCGAATTTTTAAAAACTCATTTGGAAGATTATTGTCATATGGAATGTGACATGTAATCTGGTAGATGAGTACCAACATTTCAGAACTTGCTGCCCCATCTTCAACACAGAATATTGCTTACTCTGCTACCTTCAGGATGGAAGCAGCAGGTTCCTCTGAAATGTTGGTATATACTTACCAAACTACAGAGTGTCACACCCCAGTAAACTTCATAGTCATTACCATGAGAATCTAAAATGCCACATGTTTTCCATTTTTCTTTCTTGAATTGATGTGATCCCTTTTTTCTCTCTGTATGTCCTCTTTTCTTCCTCTCTTTATTTCCACCTTCCTCTTTTCTTTCAGCTCTCTTTCCTTATGCCTTCTCTTTTCCATCAGTTTCTTCCTCCATTCCTTCATCGCTCTTCTTCCTTTCATTCATCTAGATCTTTCTTGTCCCTCCATTTATTCTTTCTATTTTTTCTTCTGCCCTTCCTGTTTCAGTTCCTTCTTTATTTCTTTCTTCATACTTCTCATTCCTATAGTCCTCTTCCTTGCCCTATTTGCTATTCTCTCATTTCTTCCTTTCATCCTGCCATTTCTTCCTCTTCTCTTTCCTCTCTCATTCCCACCATAGATAATTGCCATTTCCCTACTATTAAAGGCTTGCTTGCAAGTTCAGTCTCAGGGGGAGGATCTGGCCAACCATGCCAGGTGTCTCAGGCCCGAGACCGAGTTGGATCTGCATGAAGTTGTCCATTGTCAGCCCACATTCCTGTCCCCTGACCAACTTAGAACTTACTGAACAAGGTTCTTACCATTGTTTGGATCCCAGTTCACTCTCAGTTCACTGTGCTCACCTGTGATTTTGCTGTCATATGAGAGAGTTTGTCTGTTGGGTCCTCTGAATACTGCAGACCCAGTTTTTACTAGTCAAATGGTATCATAATGTAGTGTCCCCAGCAGTGAGGAACAGTGCACATGAGATTAATCTTTACTAACAAGAACAAAATGATATTTTGTGGAAAGTTAAGCATGTTTGTTATTTGCTGAGTGTCCTGCCTTTATGTCTGGTATGTTACATCTTTCATTTGTCTCTTTCACTAGTTTTTGTCACAGAAAAATGATGGCTATCATACTTCTGCTTTTCTGGCTAACATACTAGAAATCTGAATCACATGTTATTTCGTATAAATAAATGGGTCTTTGTAACCTATTTTGTTGCCTATATTTGTAGAAGTGGATTTGTTATTCAGGTTACGAAATATTGAGATAGAAACTGATAGAGCATCTTTACGGATATATTAAGAACATTGTTTCCTTTCTTCCTTTGGATGGGGGGGGGGCTTGTGTTAACATTCCGACGCCCAGTCTGTGAATTTTTTTTAATGCTAGTGGGGTGGGACTAAGTCCCTTGTACTGCAACCACTTCTGGCCTATTGTACCAGCCCCAGATGATAGGTGAGGGTGATTGTGGAGCAATTGGTGGAATGGAGATTGGCAGGGGAAACCGAAGCACTCAGATAAAACCTGCCCCAGCACCACTTTGTCCACCACAAATCCCACTTGACCAGACCCGGTCTCCACGGTGGGAAGCCAGCAACTAACCGCTTGAACTATGGCGCGGCCTAGTCTGTGAATTGATGTCCATTCACATTTCAGATAGACATAATTAATTTTTTTTTTTTTGCTAGAACTTATAACCATATGGCCAGTCAACATATATAATTCACAGTCGTTCTCCATCACACCTTCTGCCTCAGAAACTAATCATGGTAGGTAAGTATAAATGCAGAAGTTTTTTTTTATTTAGGAATGAAAACTGAGAAATATTCATTTTAGTCTTACGTGTATGGGTTAAAGTCAAAATTTCTTTTCCCCCTACAAGAAAATCAGTGGCACTATGATAACAGTGATTATATGATCACCAAACCACCATTTGGCTATATGTCACCATAATATCGGTGCTTTTATTCCAGCATAAATTACTGCAATATGGGCATGAAAGACAGACTTGCATTTCTTAATTTCGATGTCTAAGCTTGTGCCACACTTAATTTTCTTTCATACAGATGGTGAAAGGTGCTGAATTATTATAGAGTAATGCTACAGTGATATAGAATTCATAAAAACATACATTGGCCTTTTTACTAAGGAACTGTCTCCTGAATCCATAATGGTAACACAGAGTACATAAACTTCATATATTTTTATAGTATCCATGGTAACAAAATAGTGTTTTTATTGGACAGCAATCTGCAGTAAAATCATATGCAGATTTTCTGTATCATAGAGAATCTTTGCAAAACTTCAGTTTCTCTTCTTGAGACTGTTTGGAAAACTGGGGATGTGTGAACTGTACTAAATTTCAAGTTGAATCAAGCAAGATGTAACTCAAGTCATGTGGAGTAATTGAGTTTGTTTTGTGTTATTGTCAGTAAGGGCACTTGAAGTCAAACACTGGAATGTTCCCTGTATAAGAGTTATGCATGCAATTTGACTTCATCTGAATAATTAATTCAACACTTTCAATCCAATCTTTCATACAGTAAGTTACATAATATGATAAATACTTCACAAAGTTTGCTTAGATCATCTGATGTCTGCACTCACCAAAATATGATCAAAAACATACCATTTCCAAATTCACTTTCAGTATGATTTCTTGATAACAGATTTCATAAAAATCCTTCATACAGAGTGCGGGTGATACATGTATATCGATGTGCATGGTGAATTGTTCGGGGGTTCTTTACGAAGTAGAGGTCATGTTTGTGTGTCTGTCCATCTGTCTGTCTGTGATGTAGTCTCTTCTCATAGCATCATTTCTGTGTTACGTAGCTGATGAATAGAACGTCTCCAACCTCTGATCTTGAACCTGTAGTCCTTCCATTTTCTTTTTCTTGACAATGACAGTGTCCAAGCCAATGGACATTTGTTTTAATTTAATATGATATAGGAGACCTTTGCTAAACTTTGTTTCATAAGATTTTCTGCCATATTCACCCATAGAATATCCACTTCACTTAAGGCCATAAATGGACTTCATATGTACGTATAATGAAGCATTTGTCAAATTTTATAAACAGACCCAAAGTAAACTTGATAAGCTACAAGGAATGACATTGAGAATTTTTGTGTGCTGTGTTTTGGAGTACACCCTTTTCAGTCTTGTTTGGTTAACATTTGTATAGTTAGTTTTGTTGTGACATAAACACAGTGATACACTTTTCTTACTGCTAAGCTATAAGAAACATAGACTGTGTAGTCAGCCTCAGAGTTTGATGCAGGGGTTTAGTACATGTTATTAATTTAAATATGTCATACCCAACTGTAGATATTGTTAGACAGTGGAATTTAAATTAAATTAAAATAGCACTTATAACTTTATGTAATGTACATATATTCTGATGAGCTGTAGCTTAACTAGACGCCATTTTCCCACTATGGAGTCCCAAATTAAGTCCCATAATAGTCTATGTGGGATTTGTTGTGGACAAAATGACTTCAGTTTTCCCCTGCCAATCATTCCACCTATAATCATACTAAATCTGTCTGCACCAGAGGTGTGTGACATTCTCAATCCATGTTTGGTTCAATATGGTCTCAAATTTGACTCACTCTTTTATGTTCATCTGTGATTGATTTATAACATATGCACATTCCTATTAAAAGTACATATCACTTTAAACACTGAAGCAAATTGAAAACCTTACTAATCTAAACTAATTTCTTTTGATGAATTTTGCATTTCTAACATTTGGGTTGTGTAATGTTTTTTATGGTACATCTCACATTTTTCTCATTGATTGTACCCAGATGGAATAAAAACATAATTTGGGCCAATGAGTTGGTACTCTGATGAATCTTTCTTAACATCCTTGTATAAAAACAGTCTTTTAATGCAACATGTACTTAATGTTGTGATATGGGATATTATTCCATGTAATGCAGAAACAACAGTTGTACAGCAATAATAATTATTGGCCTTTGGTTTTTGTGGCTGGAGTTCAGTGTATAATTTTGGATTTCAGGAATAAGCCATGTAAAATTTTGAAGGTCTTACAATGTTTTAACAAACCTTGCAGTTTCCACCTACAAAACACTTTTTCATCACCTATTTTTCTAATCATGAGGTCAGTGGAACCTGTTTTATCACATTTTCCTAATCATGAGGTCCCTGGTACCCTTTCATCATCTCTTTTCCTCAATCATTTGGTTATTTCCAATTGGATAATTTCCCACTCTTCCATTTCATCCAGTTACACCTTACTGCCCACTGCCCTGACATTCCTTTTGAAAATGAAAATTACTCTGCTGACCAAAACACTGAAAAAGTTCCAGCATTCTTTGCTCCTTACTCCCAAAAGCCAAAGTTGTACAGTAGTAATAATAATATTGTACTTCCTGTACTACCAATTAACTATCATTTACATTGCTTCTCCATGCATTCTGTGAATGCATTTGTATATGAAATGCATCAGCTAATTGCTCTAAGGAAGTTCATTACATTATCATACATCTTGTGAAATGTGTGTATACTGAGATTTTATATAAAAATTTGTTCGAATAATTATGGCAGTGAATACATGTGCTATAGTAGTACCACAAAAGAATAAGTGTATAAGTTATCCATGTGCAAATATTGTCATGTTCTTGAGGTCACTGTATTCAGGCTTTTGCTGTGCTGTGTGAAATAATGCTGGCAACATCTGATGGTACTACACATTGTGACCTTAAAAAGAAAGAAAAGAAACAAAGAATTTTTAATGTTGTAAGATTATATAACTTGGTATCCTACTGGTTCAGCCAAGTTCCTTCTTCTGTGCCACTATTCACAGAACTAGTAGACAGACAGATTGTTTCTTTGTGGTACTCCTATAAGACCATTGCTGTATAGAATGATAAATAAATTCCTTTGGTACAGAAGTGAGCACTTTTTACTGCATGTCGTGTTATGTCTAACTAATGGCACTGAGTCCTTCTTGAGAAACCAACCATTGCTTAGCCACTCAAGAAATTCTCAGCATTTTATGAAACCCAAAAGTTCAATACAATACAACTTATTTATTAAAACCGCCACAACACGACAATATAAAAATCAGTGCCTAGTTTTGGCTCTGCTACATGTTTTGGCTATTAATAGCCATCATCAGGCAAGTACATGGCTAACATATATACACCACTGAACTGCAGTACTAGTAAAATTGGATATTACTGGATATAATTATATAAAATACTTGATGTAAAAATACAATAAATTAGGTTATATAAAACAAAAGTTATAGTATAAAACTAGAATAAAATTCTTTGATTGATGCTTTACATCATCGAGTCAGTCGTTGGTTTTTGTAATTTTGTTGCGTTCCCATGGCCAGATTGGAGTGCTCTATATTTTGTGTATATAAAAAATGTTATTGGAGGCTCGTAATGTAGATGTAATATTAATGTTAATTATTTAGTCTGTGCCTCAACTTACAAAGTAAAGTAAAGCTATCCCTGTACCAGGCTGTGAAGGCCCATAGGGTTGTGAGACGTTGAGGGTCCCACATTATCTAGACAGTTGGCTCAAAGATGGCGGTAAGGTTGTCAGCCTTATGCGCCAGCCGTGCTTTACTCCCCAGGAAAATTATTTAATTACTTCCTGGTACTCATTTCTGTTAGAGGCTAAGTGAACGACAGGGCCATAGTGCTGGAAGGATTAGGTCAATTGAAAATAATCCAATGACCTCATTGGGACTTGAACCCGCGACCTCCCGTCTTTTGACCTAATCCTTCCAGCCACACTAGGCCCTGGGGTTTACTCAGCCTCTAACAGAAATGAGTACCAGGAATTAATTTAATAATTTTCCTGGAGAGTAAAGCACGGCTGGCACATAAGGCTGACAACCTTACTGCCATCTTTGAGCCGACTATCTAGATAATGTGGGAGCCTCAACATCTTACAACACTATGGGCCTTCATGGCCTGTTACAGGGATAGCTTTACTTTTTTTTACTCATCTTACAAAGTATTGTCCATTCTGTAGGGAATGTAAACAACTCTTGTTTTATATTATAACTTTTGTTTAAATAATCTAATTTATTGTATTTTTACATAAAGTATTTTATATAATTATATCCAATAATATCCAATTTTACTAGTATTGCAGTTCAGTGGTGTATATATGTTAGCCATGTATTTGCCTGATGATGGCTATTAATAGCCGAAACATGTAGCAGAACCAAAACTAGGCACTGATCTTGATATGTTGTGTTGTGGTGATTTTAATAAAGAAGTTGTATATTATAACACAACAGGATGCATGAAATGAGAAGTTCATTGCCATGTTTACTAGGGCCTGCTACTGGTCCCTATCCTGAGCCAGATGAATCCAGTTTACACCCCATCATAATATTTCTGTAAGATCCAATTTAGTAGTGTCCTCCCATCTGCATTTAGGTCTTCATAGTGGTTTGTTCCCTTCACATTTTCTTGCTAGAACCATGTTATTTTCACTTATATTAAGACAAATTACATTTGAAAGGTAAGAGGGTTAACCAAGCAAGCAATGTGTGCCTGGCACAGCGTAGATGCTGCACTGTAGCCTGCCAGTCTAAGGCCGTCAGGTTTGAAGCCATTTGGCTCCATGTGCTACAGGCTGTACAGCTGCTGATTCAGTTCCCAGCAAGGGCAGTAGATTTTTCCCTTCTTCACTGCATCTAGATCAGGTCTGGGTCCACCCAGCCTCTTACCCAATGTGTATTGTGGACCATTTCTCCTGGAAGTAAAGTAGGTGGTGCATGAAGCTTACCACTTGTAGTTAAGTGTTTAAAAATATGTGGAGTTTTGTCTTCATGGCATAGTGTTTTATTATGCACGGGGAACAATTTTCCTTTACCTTTTATCTAAACAAAAGATTCTATTGGTGCAGTAATGGGTTACACATTTTGTTTATAACGATCATTTTTAAAAATGTTTACTACTAAGCCACAAACTGAGTTCGGATTTCTAACCCATAATTCAATGTGCAGGTGGCCTAAGACTGTGTAGATCCTACAGTGTGTGGTCATGGGGATATTCTTGTCGTTTTACCGCTTTTAAATGAAGTTAAGTTTTAATTTTGTCAAAAGAAATGTTCACATACAAGAAAAGCTTACATTTGTGCATATTATCAAAATGATCTAATGTTAATTCATAAAATTATTGGATCTGAAAAGGAGGAATTGGGTGGCATAGGATATTACATAATGGACAGATAACCTAGTACATATTATTAGGAGATAAGCACAATAGACCACTGTAGGTCACAGGGCAAGGGCCGAGAAGGCCTACCCCTTATACATTCATTATTAGGAGAGTGAATGTCAGAGAATATAATAGGCCAGGTGTTTTGGGAGAGGCAAGAGTAGTACAGAATTTTGGTGGGAAAACTTCTTGGAAAATTGCTGCTTGAAAGAACATGAAAGAGAAGGGATGACACTAAGGTGAACCAGGGAAGTAGGTAGTGGAGTTCCAGTATTAGCGCTGTTGATCTTTAGATTCTGCTATTAGTGTTAGTTTAATTAGGTTATTATTTCAAAACTGTTCCTTCTATGAACCTTTGTCCCTTACCTCCATATACCTGAAACAGTACTCATAAAAGCTTGGGACCAGAGTACAGCAATCAGACTCATTTCTTCAGTGATGAATCTCACACATTTGTCTCTTGTCCACAGATTCACGTTCTCAGACATACTCTTCCCTTTCAGCTGTTTATTTTTTGGTTCAGTTTGTAAAATTGTAAATGTTCTTAATAATTCTACTGCCTCAATCCATCTGGAGGAATAACCATGTCTGGAAATGTAATCTTTATTAAAACAAATATTTTTTGTTTTGTAGAGTTTTCTTATATAAAGTGTATTACTTTAGAGATAAATAGTATTAAATGTTAAAATGGGTTTCATGGATGTATGAACACAAAATGCTTATTTTTAGGTGCTGATGCTAGGTCCCAGACAGAAGGATAGAGAAGCTTTACAAAAGGCATTTTGTTTTACCCTATTAAGAACACCTAACTGGTGGCTATTATAGAAGCACTTATGGTACTTAAAATTTCAAAATTACACGTGATTTTGCTGATGTTACTCAAATCTAGCAATACAGATTGCATGTGTATATACTCGTGTGTGTGTGTGTGTGTGTGTATATATATGTATGAAATGTATTACTCCATGAGGTTCATGTTGGATTTCAGATAAGATGTACTGTTTACAGTAGTTTTATTTTTGTATATTGTTTACCAACATACAAATTAGTTCATTTACATTTAATCCTTACATTTGGACATGCTGTCATTAATTTAACCCAGAAACGGTTACATTATATGAATGATGATTGAGTCAATAAAGGACTTCACCATGGGCTGTGTTTTGATCCGCAGAAGAGGGGCAAGAATGTTTCCTTTACCACCATGTCCAAACTGCCTCAAGAGCCCACCTAGTTCCCTCTCCAACATTTACCAGAGATTCTTTCCATGGGGTTCAAGTGGTCAAAGCCTGAAGCTGACCACCTGTACAAAGCATGCAGCATAGGATATGTGGAGCCCACGTACTCTTGTCTCTAAACTTGAACCAGGTTAAATGTATGAGTGACAGACACAAATCGTCTCTGTGGTCTAGTGATCAGAGTTCATGGCTAAGATCCAGAGGTCCTACTTTGATTCCCGGCGCTACCAGATTTTCTGAGAAGTAGTAGGTCTGGAATGGGGTCCTCTCAGCCTCATGAGAATAATTGAGGAGCTACTTGAATGGAAAAGTAGCAGCTCCGGTCTAGAAAACCGAAACTAACAACTGTGGGGATTCGTTGCACTGACCAAACGACACACTCTATCTGCTGAAATTGGCAGTTACTTTGCCGACAAGTAGCGGTCGCTCGGTCGGTATAGTTCATTTGCGGACTAAAACCACAGAGTTCTTTTTTTGTGTCACAGACACAAGGCCGTAGCTTATATATCAGATGTTAGGAAAGACCTTCATTCTATATACCTATTGGTCTTAAAATGAATTTTCACATATCCCTCTTCAGTGTCGACTTAATTTTTTTATCACAGACTGAACGTTACTTTTAAGTTTGAATAGGCTTTATTTGTTTCATGCACAGAAAATCTAAAAAGGAAAGTTATCAGGATATTCACCACTTTTGACCTATGTTTGATTAATGTATGAAATGTATCTCTTACGATATACATCCTCTGTGGAGGCATATGCAGCCCCAGTTCAGAACATTTGCAGTGGAACAGTATCATTAACAGATGTAAATAAGGTTACAGGTCCTACAGACCACTAGTGTATTCCCCTGTGTGTTTTGATCCATATGAAAGAAAACTTCCCCATTCTATAATGAGCAAAGTGCTGGGTGAGAAACGAAACTCCACCCCAACTTTGAGACATAGGATGCAATAATGTTCTGCCTGGTCAGGGCTTATTGCATACCTCAAGGATGGTGATGGGTAAGTATAATTGAGTGATGGAACAAGGATCAGCTTGGGAAAACTGAAGAAAATGTGAAGAAAATCTGCCCCAGTGTCAATTCATCCACTGCAAACCCTCAACTGGGATTCAACCCAAGGCTCTGTAGTGAGAAGCCAGACCCTAATCAACTCAGCTAATATTTGGCCCTTCATAGCACTATTTATCCATGTCATACATGAGTGTGGTCATGTATTATCCATATCAGAGATTCATTTTATCATTTCAACATACAAGTACATGTGTGTTGTGAACACACATTTATATGTCCTGTCATATTTATAGATTGAGGACATGAACATGGAAACACAACATTCCTTTTTTCCTTCCAGTTTTCAGGGTTAAGAATATGGATCACTGCAGCGAAGAAGTTCCCGTATAACTCGATACAGAAGTGAACTAGTGGCATGAAGCACAAATCAGCCATGTTTGCTACTGCAGGAGCTTATATTTCTCATCAGTAAGTTAATTTCTTCCATTACACTCAGTATGTCACATAGACATTAGGAAATTATGCACATTTATATTGTTTAGGTCTACATATTTTGATTTTGATGAATAATTTTAAAATAGTTTAAAACTTTTTAGACATTTTAACAAATTGACAAAATTTATTTGTCACTACATTAAGAAGGGGCTTACATCACCTCTTTTGTCTTGTGTGTTTGATGATAAGGAACTTTCTTTTTGTGTATGCTGTGTATTGAAAGTCCCTTGGTACTTAGGCCACAAGCATACACATTTTACCAGTCCTAGATAATGCAAGAATGAATGGAGCACTGGTGGACTGATATTGACAGGGGAAGACTGAAGTACTCAGAGAAGAACTATTCCCAGTGCTGCTTTTGCTATTACAAGTCTCATGCAAGCTCACCTGCAATTAAATGCAGGCGTTCACAGTCTGAAGCTGCTGACAGCCTGAGCTATGGCATGGCCTCTGTTTGAAACATTACTGTGGTTGCTGTTTAAACTATTAAAAAGGTAGATATGTATAGCTAACTGACTAGCAGATTTCTTCTTGAGAAGCCAATAGTTTCTTAGCTCTTCAATAAATACCCAGCATTTTATGGGACTGGAGGACTTGTGATCAAAGAGCCATCAACTGGTCCCCATCCTGAGCTAGCTGAGTCCAGTCCCCATCCTTCCAATCATATTTCTTTAAGATCCATTTCAGTCACTCATGGATTTCCTCTTCCGTCTATAATGCAGCACATTTTTTATTTTAGATGACACCAAACTTACATTCAGCTCACTAAAATGTCAGTTAAAATGTCATTAAAATATATATTCTATGTGTGGGTACATGTTTCGGCCTCACAGGGCCATCTTCAGGCAACACATTTTGATGGAATCTACTGCACTGTGCCCGCTTATGACAACAGTACTCGTTAATGTCCATCATTATTCTCAATTTTGGTGTTTTGAGTCTGTCTGCTCTTTTCCGTCTTTATATTGTGTCCTCTTTATGCCCCTTTGAGTGTGCTGCTTCCCTGATGGTGTGTACTGTGTACTGATACACACGACATAGCCAGACAGAATATATATTTTAATGACATTTTAGTGAGTTGAATGTAAGTTTGGTGTCATCTAAAATAAAAAGTGTGTTGCATTATAGACGAAAGAGAAACTGCACGAGTGATACTTAAGTGCAGCAAGATGCGGAAATATAATATGCATTTCAATAGTGTGCCATCTACATTGAGGTCTCCTAATGGTCGGTTTCCACCAGGTTTTTCTACCAAAACATTGTATGCACTTCTCAGCACACATAGCTTTATTCCTATTCGCCTAATTGATGAAACATTATAGCCAGAAACAAGAAATGTTATATTCTGAGAAACTGTATATAGCATATACAGAATTTTTGTACAAGACATTTTTGATGATAAGGTATTCTGCAATATGGAGCTGTCTTGGATCATTACCAACACTAAACAGGAATTTTCTACTCCCATCTTCACAGAGCTAGCAGGTCCCTTCACACTACACGGCATCACGTTGCAAAAGATACTATTCTTCATTCCCCACCCCATCAGAACCTGAATTCTCACATAATATTATTCAGATTACTAAAAAATTTAAAGAAATCCATAATTAAAACATATTACATCCCTTTTCTCTTTCAATCCCTCTCTATTTTTATGATTTTCTTCAGCCTTCAATTCTTATCTTCTCTGTTTCTGTGTCGTGACATTATTTCTACCATGTCTCAGTCTTTCTTGCCCACATTTTGTTCCTGCTAATTATTTTCCTGTTTCCCTTTGCAACCCCATAAACCGCATTTACTGTGGGGACCACCCAGTTTTCTATCCAGTGGGTACCAGAGGCTCATCCTCCACGGTTAAATCGGCCGGAACGTGAATCTAACCAGTCACCTCCATCTAGTGCCGAGGTCAAGAAGGCTGGAGCTCTCCCTTCACTCCCCCATAAGTCTTCATAGTATAGTGCTTAAATAATTAAGCACAAGGACATATTTACCTTAAATACTTTCTTTCCATCTTCTGCCACTCTTTTCTGTCAGTGATGTGTCAGGATAGCTCACCGGGTATAGCAGCTAGGCTATGGGTCTGGCGGCCAAGAAATCAGGATTCGATTCCCGGCCGGAGCAGAAAGTTTTTCTTTCCCAAAGCGCCCTGATCGCCTCTGAGACTCAGAGCCCCCTGAACAAAGAGTACCAGAAATTACACGGCTGCGGGGGGGGGTTAGAAGATGATAACTCGCAACCAAGTGCTGAGGTGAAGAATGCGTCAAATTTACACCCACTCCCTCACACAGCTTCATGGCATGGTGCTTAATAAAGTAAAGTAAAAAAGTAGGCCGCGCCAAAACTCAAGCGGTTAGTCGCTGGCTTCCCACCACGGCGGCCCGGGTTCGATCCTGGGTCTGGTCAAGTGGGGTTTATGATGGACAAAGCGGCGCTGGGGCAGGTTTTCTGCGAGTACTTCGGTTTCCCCTGCTAACCTTCATTCTACCAATTGCTCCATAATCACCTTCACCTATCATCTGGGGCTGTTAGAGTAGGCCAGAAGTGGCCGCAGTACAAGGGACTTAGTCCCACCCCACCAAGTAATAAAAAAAAAGTAAAAAATTAAAGCTATCGCTGTACCAGGCCCTGAAGACCCATAGGGTTATGAGACGTTGAGGGTCCCACACTATCTAGGCAATCGGCGCAGAGATGGGCGGTAAGGTTGTCAGCCTTACACACCGGCCGCCCTTTACCCCTCAATAAAATTCTTGGTACTCATTTCTGTTAGAGGCTGAGTCGACCCCAAGGCCATAGTGCGGCTGGAAGGATTAGGTCAATTGAAAAAAATCCAATGACCTCATCGGGACTTGAACCCGCCACCTTCCGGCTTGTAGCATAGCCCCTCAGCCAACTAAGGGACAGCTTTAACTCTAACCTTTTGCTGTATCGGGTCGCGCCTTATCTTCCCCGTACAATTCGATACATTATCGAAAGCGGCATCGCCTCCCACGTTATCAGTTCTCGGCCCCACACTCTCCGCTACTGTACCGAACAGCGGTAAGGTTGTAATGTATGTCTACAGAAAACCCGGAGCACTGACCACCCTGATGAGGTACGTTTGGACAAACACGGGAGAAGAATTCAGAAGAGTTTGTACTGTATGCATCAACTCTTGTCCTTACCACGCGGTCGCCAATTCCTTATTTCGTCCAGTCATACCTTCACTTTCAACTTGTTACCTACCTCCAGCGCTACACAACGCCTTCCGACCTCTCCCTCGAAAGACATTAACCATGAAGATGGCAACTGCAGTGTTTGCCGAAACGTTGGAGGACCATCATTTTATGCGTTTAATTTCCGAAAACCGAACTTCTAGTGGTTAAAATATTAAAGGCTCCTCCGGTTCGTTCAGAATATCCCACTGGGTCTATTAAGTTCCTGCCGGTCCTCACCAGCACAGTCATTCTCGGTTCCGAGTCCCGCAGGACCCATGACCTTATAGTATTACACTCTCACGACTCTGGGAGTCATGAAATTTTGACCTTAGAAAAGCTCTGGGATCTACCCAGCCTCTCATATTACTATATAGAGTTCTGAAATTGGGGGTAAAGCAGCCAGAGTTTGAAGCTGACCATCTGGGTCTAATGCCGAAGTATAAAATAATCGGCCTGGTGTTAGACGCGGGAACGTCTGTGTAAGACAACGGCAAATGCGAAATGTGTCTGCAGATTACCAACTGCGGCGAGGAATGAAGGGAGGGAACATCGATTTGCAGGACGAACAATATTATTCATTATCACATGACTATACTGGCCGTTAGTGTGCAACGGTATGGGGGGAGGGGGAATCATTCATTTTGCGTCATCCACAGGCTGTTGGATTGGAGTGAGTGAGATATTGATCCTCAAAACGTTGGTCAGCTACC